>NW_026870993.1:600000-900000 GCF_033118175.1 Dama dama | reverse complement strand
CCACTGTAGCAGCATGAAAGGGCTCCATGGACCCCAAATCAACTCGAAATGAGAGCTTAATCCCTGGCTTCGACTCAAGAGGAATACCAACTTTCCACAAGCACCTCAAGAGGAGGCTTCTATCAGCTACAGGTATCTGAGAGGGACCATGAGTTTGTGGCCTCAAGTGGAATGGACACGGAGATGCTCTGACTCGAAGTAAGGCTGGATATCCCTGCAGTGAATTGAATGCAGGCTCGTCTTGCATCTCCCAAGACGAAGGGATGTCTGAATCCCCTGTGGAGACCACAGAGAAAGACCTAGTCCTCCGCCTCAACGCGAACGGAGGCCTCACATTCTTTGAAAACTCGAGAGGTCTGCGGAGATCAATGCTTCCAAAGGAGACGATGCCTGACGCCTCTTGAAAATGGATAGGAGTCCCAGGATTCCTGTGGCACGTGGAAAGGGATCCTGGGTCTCCCGCCTCATGTGGAGACGCTTCCCAATTGCCATGCCAAGACTCGAGGAGAATCCCGAGGTGTCCCTCGCACCTAGGCAGGAGTCCTGAAATCGCTGAACAAACACGTGTCTGGAAGGGCCCTCCCCGTCGTAACTCGAGAATATACCCCAGGTTCCGGTCGGAACTCAAGAAAAACCAAGAGACTTCCCCCTCGCCGCGAGATGCGGCCCGATTCCCCTGCACTGAGTGCAGATCAATTCCGTGTTCCACATCAAACGTGAAAGGAGCCTTGATTTCCTTGATGGCACTCCAGAGAAAACCCAAGATCACTGTCTCAAGTCTAGAGGGATCCTGAGGTCACTGGAGCAATACGAAAGGACTCCGTGGACCCCAAATCAACTCGAGATGAGAGCTTAGTCCCTGGCTTCGACTCAAGAGGAATACCAACTTTCCACAAGCACCTCAAGAGGAGGCTTCTCTCAGCTACAGGTATGTGAGAGGACCCTGAGTTTGTGGCCTCAAGTGGAATGGACACCGAGATGCTCTGACTCGAAGTAAGGCCAGATATCCCTGCAGTGAATTGAATGCAGGCTCGTCTTGCATCTCCCAAGACGAAGGGATGTCTGAATCCCCTGTGGAGACCACAGAGAAAGACCTAGTTCTCCGCCTCATCGCGACCGGAGGCCTCACATCCTTTGAAAACTCGAGAGGTCCGCGGAGATCAATGCTTCCAAAGGAGACGATGCCTGACTCCTCTTGAAAATGGATAGGAGTCCCAGGATATCTCTGGCACGTGGAAAGGGACCCTGGGTCTCCCGCCTCACGTGGAGACGCGTCCCAATTGCAATACAAAGACTCGAGGATAATTCCGAGGTGTCACTCGCACCTAGGCAGGGGTCCTGACGTCGCTGAACAAACACGTGTCTGGACGGGCCCTCCCCGTCGTAACTCGAGAATATACCCCAGGTTCTGGCCGCAACTCGAGAAAAAGCATGAGACTTCCCCCTCGCCGCGAGATGAGGCCTGATTCCCCTGCACTGCGTGCAGAGCAATTCCGTGTTCCACATCAAACGTGAAAGGAGCCTTGATTTCCTTGATGGCACTGCAGAGAAAACCAAAGATCACTGTCTCAAGTCTAGAGGGATCCTGAGGTCACTGTAGCAACACGAAAGTTCTCCGTGGACCCCAAATCAACTCGAGATGAGAGCTTAGTCCCTGGCTTCGACTCAAGAGGAATACCAACTTTCCACAAGCACCTCAAGAGGAGGCTTCTCTCAGCTACAGGTATGTGAGAGGGACCCTGAGTTTGTTGCCTCAAGTGGAATGGACACCGAGATGCTCTGACTCGAAGTAAGGCCGGATATCCCTGCAGTGAATTGAATGCAGGCTCGTCTTGCATCTCCCAAGACGAAGGGATGTCTGAATCTGCTGTGGAGACCACAGAGAAAGACCTAGTCCTCCGCCTCATCGCGAGCTGAGGCCTCACATCCTTTGAAAACTCGAGAGGTCCGCGGAGATCAATGCTTCCAAAGGAGACGATGCCTGACTCCTCTTGAAAATGGATAGGAGTCCCAGGATCCCTGTGGCACGTGGAAAGGGACCCTGGGTCTCCCGCCTCATGTGGAGACGCTTCCCAATTGCCATGCCAAGACTCGAGGAGAATCCCGAGGTGTCCCTCGCACCTAGGCAGGAGTCCTGACGTCGCTGAACAAACACGTGTCTGGAAGGGCCCTCCCCGTTGTAACTCGAGAATATACCCCAGGTTCCGGCCGCCACTCGAGAAAAACCATGAGACTTCCCCCTCGCCGCGACATGAGGCTCGATTCCCCTGCACTGCGTGCAGAGCAATTCCGTGTTCCACATCAAACGTGAAAGGAGCCTTGATTTCCTTGATGGCACTCCAGAGAAAACCCAAGATCACTGTCTCAAGTCTAGAGGGATTCTGAGTTCACTGGAGCAACACGAAAGGGCTCCGTGGACCCCAAATCAACTCGAGATGAGAGCTTAGTCCCTGGCTTCGACTCAAGAGGAATACCAACTTTCCACAAGCACCTCAAGAGGAGGCTTCTCTCAGCTACAGGTATGTGAGAGGGACCCTGAGTTTGTGGCCTCAAGTGGAATGGACACCGAGATGCTCTGACTCGAAGTAAGGCCGGATATCCCTGCAGTGAATTGAATGCAGGCTCGTATTGCATCTCCCAAGACGAAGGGATGTCTGAATCCCCTGTGGAGACCACAGAGAAAGACCTAATTCTCCGCCTCATCGCGAGCTGAGGCCTCACATCCTTTGAAAACTGGAGAGGTCCGCGGAGATCAATGCTTCCAAATGAGACGATGCCTGACTCCTCTTGAAAATGGATAGGAGTCCCAGGATCCCTGTGGCACGTGGAAAGGGACCCTGGGTCTCCCGCCTCACGTGCAGACGCCTCCCAATTGCCATGCCAAGACTCGAGGAGAATCCCGAGGTGTCCCTCGCTCCTAGGCAGGAGTCCTGTCATCGCTGAACAAACACGTGTCTGGAAGGGACCTCCCCGTCGTAACTCGAGAATATACTCCAGGTTCCGGCCGCAACTCGAGAAAAACCATGAGACTTCCCCCTCGAAGTGAGATGAGGACCGATTCCCCAGCACTGCATGCAGAGCAATCCGTGTTCCACATCAAACGTGAAAGGAGCCTTGATTTCCTTGATGGCACTCCAGAGAAAACCCAAGATCACTGTCTCAAGTCTAGAGGGATC
Source organism: Dama dama (assembly GCF_033118175.1). Taxonomy (NCBI): domain Eukaryota; kingdom Metazoa; phylum Chordata; class Mammalia; order Artiodactyla; family Cervidae; genus Dama; species Dama dama. The sequence goes on along the minus strand of NW_026870993.1, from coordinate 896,824 downwards.
CTGAGGTCACTGGAGCAACACGAAAGGGCTCCGTGGACCCCAAATCAACTCGAGATGAGAGCTTAGTCCCTGGCTTCGACTCAAGTGGAATACCAACTTTCCACAAGCACCTCAAGAGGAGGCTTCTCTCAGCTACAGGTATGTGAGAGGGACCCTGAGTTTGTGGCCTCAAGTGGAATGGACACCGAGGTGCTCTGACTCGAAGTAAGGCCGGATATCCCAGCAATGAATTGAATGCAGGCTCCTCTTGCATCTCCCAAGACGAAGGGTTGTCTGAATCCCCTGTGGAGACCACAGAGAAAGACCTAGTCCTCCGCCTTAACGCGAACGGAGGCCTCACATCCTTTGAAAACTCGAGAGGTCCGCGGAGATCAATGCTTCCAAAGGACACGATGCCTGACTCCTCTTGAAAATGGATAGGAGTACCAGGATCCCTGTGGCACGTGGAAAGGGACCCTGGGTCTTCCGCCTCAGGTGGAGACTCGTCCCAATTGCCATGCCAAGACTCGAGGAAAATCCCGAGGTGTCCCTCGCACCTAGGCAGGAGTCCTGACGTCGCTGAACAAACACGTGTCTGGAAGGGCCCTCCCCGTCGTAACTCGAGAATATACCCCAGGTTCCGGCCGGAACTCAAGAAAAACCAAGAGACTTCCCCCTCGCCGCGAGATGCGGCCCGATTCCCCTGCACTGAGTGCAGATCAATTCCGTGTTCCACATCAAAATTGAAAGGAGCCTTGATTTCCTTGATGGCACTCCAGAGAAAACCCAAGATCACTGTCTCAAGTCTAGAGGGATCCTGAGGTCACTGGAGCAATACGAAAGGACTCCGTGGACCCCAAATCAACTCGAGATGAGAGCTTAGTCCCTGGCTTCGACTCAAGAGGAATACCAACTTTCCACAAGCACCTCAAGAGGAGGCTTCTCTCAGCTACAGGTATGTGAGAGGACCCTGAGTTTGTGGCCTCAAGTGGAATGGACACCGAGATGCTCTGACTCGAAGTAAGGCCAGATATCCCTGCAGTGAATTGAATGCAGGCTCGTCTTGCATCTCCCAAGACGAAGGGATGTCTGAATCCCCTGTGGAGACCACAGAGAAAGACCTAGTTCTCCGCCTCATCGCGACCGGAGGCCTCACATCCTTTGAAAACTCGAGAGGTACGCGCAGAACAATGCTTCCAAAGGAGACGATGCCTGACTCCTCTTGAAAATGGATAGGAGTCCCAGGATCCCTGTGGCACGTGGAAAGGGACCCTGGGTCTCCCGCCTCATGTGGAGACGCGTCCCAATTGCCATGCCAAGACTCGAGGAGAATCCCGAGGTGTCCCTCGCACCTGGGCAGGAGTCCTGACGTCGCTGAACAAACACGTGTCTGGAAGGGCCCTCCCCGTCGTAACTCGAGAATATACCCCAGGTTCCAGCTACAACTCGAGAAAAACCATGAGACTTCCCCCTCGCCGCGAGATGAGGACCGATTCCCCTGCACTGTGTGCAGAGCAATTCTGTGTTCCACATCAAACGTGAAAGGAGCCTTGATTTCCTTGATGGCACTCCAGAGAAAACCCAAGATCACTGTCTCAAGTCTAGAGGGATCCTGAGGTCACTGGAGCAACACGAAAGGGCTCCGTGGACCACAAATCAACTCGAGATGAGAGCTTAGTCCCTGGCTTCGACTCAAGAGGAATACCAACTTTCCACAAGCACCTCAAGAGGAGGCTTTTGTCAGCTACAGGTATGTGAGAGGGACCCTGAGTTTGTGGCCTCAAGTGGAATGGACACCGAGATGCTCTGACTTGAAGTAAGGCCGGATATGCCTGCAGTGAATTGAATGCAGGCTCCTCTTGCATCTCCCAAGACGAAGGGATGTCTGAATCCCCTGTGGAGACCACAGAGAAAGACCTAGTCCTCCACATCAACGCGACCGGAGGCCTCACATCCTTTGAAAACTCGAGAGGTCCGCGGAGATCAATGCTTCCAAAGGAGACGATGCCTGACTCCTCTTGAAAATGGATAGGAAGCCCAAGATCCCTGTGGCACGTGGAAAGGAACCCTGGGTCTCCCGCCTCACGTGGAGACGCGTCCCAAATGCCATGCCAAGACTCGAGGAGAATCCCAAGGTGTCCCTCGCACCTGGGCAGGAGTCCTGACGTCGCTGAACAAACACGTGTCTGGAAGGGCCCTCCCCGTCGTAATTCGAGAATATACCCCAGGTTCCGGCCGCAACTCGAGAAAAACCAAGAGACTTCCCCCTCGCCGCGAGATGAGGCCCGATTCCCCTGCACTGCGTGCAGAGCAATTCCGTGTTCCACATCAAACGTTAAAGGAGCCTTGATTTCCTTGATTGCACTCCAGAGAAAACCCAAGATCACTGTCTCAAGTCTAGAGGGATCCTGAGGTCACTGGAGCAACACGAAAGGGCTCCGTGGACCCCAAATCAACTCGAGATGATAGCTTAGTCCCTGGCTTCGACTCAAGAGGAATACAAACTTTCCACCAGCACCTCAAGAGGAGGCTTCTCTCAGCTACAGGTATGTGAGAGGGACCCTGAGTTTGTGGCCTCAAGTGGAATGGACACCGAGATGCTCTGACTCGAAGTAAGGCCGGATATCCCTGCAGTGAATTGAATGCAGGCTCGTCTTGCATCTCCCAAGACGAAGGGATGTCTGAATCCCCTGTGGAGACCACAGAGAAAGACTTAGTTCTCCGCATCATCGTGACCGGAGGCCTCACATCCTTTGAAAACTCGAGAGGTCCGCGGAGATCAATGCTTCCAAAGGAGACGATGCCTGACTCCTCTTGAAAATGGATAGGAGTCCCAGGATCCCTGTGGCACGTGGAAAGGGACCCTGGGTCTCCCGCCTCACGTGGAGACGCGTCCCAATTGCAATGCCAAGACTCGAGGAGAATCCCGAGGTGTCCCTCTCACCTAGGTAGGAGTCCTGACGTCGCTGAACAAACACGTGTCTGGAAGGGCCCTCCCCGTCGTAACTCGAGAATATACCCCAGGTTCCGGCCGCAACTCGAGAAAAACCATGAGACTTCCCCCTCGCCGCGAGATGAGGCGCGATTCCCCTGCACTGCGTGCAGAGCAATTCCGTGTTCCACATCAAACGTGAAAGGAGCCTTGATTTCCTTGATGGCACTGCAGAGAAAACCCAAGAACACTGTCTCAAGTCTAGAGGGATCCTGAGGTCACTGGAGCAACACGAAAGGGCTCCATGGACCCCAAATCAACTCGAGATGAGAGCTTAGTCCCTGGCTTCGCCTCAAGAGGAATACCAACTTTCCAAAAGCACCTCAAGAGGAGGCTTCTCTCAGCTACAGGTATGTGAGAGGGACCCTGAGTTTGTGGCCTCAAGTGGAATGGACACCGAGATGCTCTGACTCGAAGTAAGGCCGGATATCCCTGCAGTGAATTGAATGCAGGCTCGTATTGCATCTCCCAAGACGAAGGGATGTCTGAATCCCCTGTGGAGAAGTCAGAGAAAGACCGAGTTCTCCGCCTCATCGCGACCGGAGACCTCACATCCTTTGAAAACTCGAGAGGTCCGCGGAGATCAATGCTTTCAAAGGAGACGATGCCTGACTCCTCTGGAAAATGGATAGGAGTCCCAGGATCCCTGTGGCACGAGGAAAGGGACTCTGGGTCTCCCGCCTCACGTGGAGACGCGTCCCAATTGCCATGCCAAGACTCGAGGAGAATCCCGAGGTGTCCCTCACACCTAGGCAGGAGTCCTGACGTCGCTGAACAAACACGTGTCTGGAAGGGCCCTCCCCATCGTAACTCGAGAATATACCCCAGGGTCTGGCCGCAACTCGAGAAAAACCATGAGACTTCCCCTCGCCGCGAGATGAGGCCCGATTCCCTTGCACTGCGTGCAGAGCAATTCCGTGTTCCACATCAAACGTGAAAGGAGCCTTGATTTCCTTGATGGCACTCCAGAGAAAACCCAAAGTCACTGTCTCAAGTCTAGACGGATCCTGAGGTCACTGGAGCAACACGAAAGGGCTCCGTGGACCCCAAATAAACTCGAGATGAGAGCTTAGTCCCTGGCTTCGACTCAAGTGGAATACCAACTTTCCACAAGCACCTCAAGAGGAGGCTTCTCTCAGCTACAGGTATGTGAGAGGGACCCTGAGTTTGTGGCCTCAAGTGGAATGGACACCGAGATGCTCTGACTCGAAGTAAGGCCGGATATCCCTGCAGTGAATTGAATGCAGGCTCGTCTTGCATCTCCCAAGACGAAGGGGTGTCTGAATCCCCTGTGGAGGCCACAGAGAAAGACCTAGTCCTCCGCCTCATCACGACCGGAGGCCTCACATCCTTTGAAAACTCGAGAGGTCCACGGAGATCAATGCTTCCAAAGGAGACGATGCCTGACTCCTCTTGAAAATGGATAGGAGTCACTGGATCCCTGTGGCACGTGGAAAGGGACCCTGGGTCTCCCGCCTCACGTGGAGACGCGTCCCAATTGCCATGCCAAGACTCGAGGAGAATCCCGAGGAGTCCCTCACACCTAGGCAGGAGTCCTGACGTCACTGAACAAACACGTGTCTGGAAGGGCCCTCCCCGTCGTAACTCGAGAATATACCCCAGGTTCCGGCCGCAACTCGAGAAAAACTATGAGACTTCCCCCACGCCGCGACATGAGGCCCGATTCCCCTGCACTGCGTGCAGAGCAATTCCGTGTTCCACACCAAACGTGAAAGGAGCCTTGATTTCCTTGATGGCACTCCAGAGAAAACCCAAGATCACTGTCTCAAGTCTAGAGGGATCCTGAGGTCACTGGAGCAACATGAAAGGGCTCCTTGGACCCCAAATCAACTGGAGATGAGAGCTTAGTCCCTGGCTTCGACTCAAGAGGAATACCAACTTTCCACAAGCACCTCAAGAGGAGGCTTCTCTCAGCTACAGGTATGTGAGAGGGACCCTGAGTTTGTGGCCTCAAGTGGAATGGACACGGAGATGCTCTGACTCGAAATAAGGCCGGATATCCCTGCAGTGAATTGATTGCAGGCTTGTCTTCCATCTCCCAAGACGAAGGGATCTCTGAATTCCCTGTGGAGTCCACAGAGAAAGACCTAGTCCTCCTCCTCAACGCGAACGGAGGCCTCACATCCTTTGAAAACTCGAGAGGTCCGCGGAGATCAATGCTTCCAAAGGAGACGATGCCTGACTCCTCTTGAAAATGGATAGGAGTCCCAGGATCCTTGTGGCACGTGGAAGGGGACCCTGGGTCTCCCGCTTCCCGTGGAGACGCGTCCCAATTTCCATGCCAAGACTCGAGGAGAATCCCGAGTTGTCCCTCGCACCTAGGCAGGAGTCCTGACGACGCTGAACAAACACGTGTCCGGAAGGGCATTCCCCGTCGTAACTCGAGAATATACCCCAGGTTCCGGCCGCAACTCGAGAAAAACCATGAGACTTCCCCCTCGCCGCGAGATGAGGCCCGATTCCCCTGCACTGCGTGCAGAGCAATTCCGTGTTCCACATCAAACATGAAAGGAGCCTTGATTTCCTTGATGGCACTCCAGAGAAAACCAAAAGTCACTGTCTCAAGTCTAGAGGGATCCTGAGGCCACTGTAGCTGCATGAAAGGGCTCTGTGGACCCCAAATCAACTCGAGATGAGAGCTTAGTCCCTGGCTTCGACTCAAGAGGAATACCAACTTTCCACAAGCACCTCAAGAGGAGGCTTCTCTCAGCTACAGGTATGTGAGAGGGTCCCTGAGTTTGTGGCCTCAAGTGGAATGGACACCGAGATGCTCTGACTCGAAATTAGGCCGGATAACCCTGCAGTGAATTGAATGCAGGCTCGTCTTGCATCTCCCAAGACGAAGGGATGTCTGAATACCCTATGGAGACCACAGAGAAAGACCTAGTCCTCCACCTCAATGCGACCGGAGGCCTCACATCCTTTGAAAACTCGAGAGGAATATTCCATGGTGTATATGTACCACAGCTTCCTTATCCATTCATCTGCTGATGGGCATCTAGGTTGCTTCCATGTCCTTGCTATTATAAACAGTGCTGCGATGAACATTGGGGTGCACGTGTCTCTTTCATATCTGGTTTCCTCAGTGTGTATGCCCAGAAGTGGGATTGCTGGGTCATATGGCAGTTCTATTTCCAGTTTTTTAAGAAATCTCCACACTGTTTTCCATAGCGGCTGTACTAGTTTGCATTCCCACCAACAGTGTAAGAGGGTTCCCTTTTCTCCACACCCTCTCCAGCATTTATTGCTTGTAGACTTTTGGATAGCAGCCATCCTGACTGGCGTGTAATGGTACCTCATTGTGGTTTTGATTTGCATTTCTCTAATAATGAGTGATGTTGAGTATCTTTTCATGTGTTTGTTAGCCATCTGTATGTCTTCTTTGGAGAAATGTCTGTTTAGTTCTTTGGCCCATTTTACACCATGGAATATTACTCAGCCATTAAAAAGAATTCATTTGAACCAGTCCTAATGAGATGGATGAAGCTGGAGTCCATTATACAGAGTGAAGAAAGCCAGAAAGATAAAGAACATTACAGCATACTGACACATGTATATGGAATTTAGAAAGGTGATAACGATAACCCTATATGCAGAACAGAAAAAGAGACACAGAAACACAGAACAGACTTTTGAACTTTGTGGGAGAATGTGAGGGTGGGATATTTGAAAAGAACAGCATGTATACTATCTATGGTGAAACAGATCACCAGCCCAGGTGGGATGCACGAGACAAGTGCTTGGGCCTGGTGCTCTGGGAAGACCCAGAGGAATCGGGTGGAGAGGGAGGTGGGAGGGGGGATCGGGATTGGGAATACATGTAAATCCATGGCTGACTCATATCAATGTATGACAAAACCCACTGGGAAAAAAAAAAAAAAAGATAAAAAAAGAAAAAAAAAGAAAACTCGAGAGGTCCGCGGAGATTAATGCTTCCAAATGAGACGATGCCTGACGCCTCTTGAAAATAGATAGGAGTCCCAGGATCCTTGTGGCACGTGGAAAGGTACCCTGGTTCTCCCGTCTTACGTGGAGATGCGTCCCAATTGCCATGCCAAGACTCGAGGAGAATCCCGAGGTGTCCTTCGCACCTAGGCAGGAGTCCTGACGTCGCTGAACAAACACGTGTCTGGAAGGGCCCTCCCAGTCGTAACTCGAGAATATACCCCAGGTTCCGGCCGCAACTCGAGAAAAACCATAGGACTTCCCCCTCGCCGTGAGATGAGGCCCGATTCCCCTGCACTGCGTGCAGAGCAATTCCATGTTCCACATCAAACGTGAAAGGAGCCTTGATTTCCTTGATGGCACTCCAGAGAAAACCCAAGATCACTGTCTCAAGTCTAGAGGGATCCTGAGGTCACTGGAGCAACACGAAGGGGCTCCGTGGACCCCAAATCAATTCGAGATGAGAGCTTAGTCCTTGGCTTCGAATCAAGAGGAATACCAACTTTCCACAAGCACCACAAGAGGAGGCTTCTCTCAGCTACAGGTATGTGAGAGGGACCCTGAGTTTGTGGCCTCAAGTGGAATGGACACCGAGATGCTCTGACTCGAAGTAAGGCCGGATATCCCTGCAGTGAATTGAATGCAGGCTCGTCTTGCATCTCCCAAGACGAAGGGATGTCTGAATCCCCTGTGGAGGCCACAGAGAAAGACCTAGTCCTACGCCTCATCGCGACCGGAGGCCTCACATCCTTTGAAAACTCGAGAGGTCCGCGGAGATCAATGCTTCCAAAGGAGACGATGCCTGACTCCTCTTGAAAATGGATAAGAGTCCCAGGATCCCTGTGGCACGTGGAAAGGGACCCTGGGTCTCCCGGCCCACATGGAGACGCGTCGCAATTGCCATGCCAAGACTCGAGGAGAATCCCGAGGTGTCCCTCGCACCTAGGCAGGAGTCCTGACGTCGCTGGACAAACACGTGTCTGGAAGGGCCCTCCCCATCGTAACTCGAGAATATACCCCAGCTTCAGGCCGCAACTCAAGAAAAACCATGAGAAATCGCCCTCGCCGCGAGATGAGGCTGGAATCCCCTGCACTGCGTGCAGAGCAATTCCGTGTTCCACATCAAACGTGAAAGGAGCCTTGATTTCCTTGATGGCACTCCACAGAAAACCCAAAGTCACTGTCTCAAGTCTAGAGGGATCCTGAGGCCACTGTAGCAGCATGAAAGGGCTCCATGGACCCCAAATCAACTCGAAATGAGAGCTTAATCCCTGGCTTCGACTCAAGAGGAATACCAACTTTCCACAAGCACCTCAAGAGGAGGCTTCTATCAGCTACAGGTATCTGAGAGGGACCATGAGTTTGTGGCCTCAAGTGGAATGGACACGGAGATGCTCTGACTCGAAGTAAGGCTGGATATCCCTGCAGTGAATTGAATGCAGGCTCGTCTTGCATCTCCCAAGACGAAGGGATGTCTGAATCCCCTGTGGAGACCACAGAGAAAGACCTAGTCCTCCGCCTCAACGCGAACGGAGGCCTCACATTCTTTGAAAACTCGAGAGGTCCGCGGAGATCAATGCTTCCAAAGGAGACGATGCCTGACGCCTCTTGAAAATGGATAGGAGTCCCAGGATCCCTGTGGCACGTGGAAAGGGATCCTGGGTCTCCCGCCTCACGTGGAGACGCGTCCCAATTGCCATGCCAAGACTCGAGGAGAATTCCGAGGTGTCCCTCGCACCTAGGCAGGGGTCCTGACGTCGCTGAACAAACACGTGTCTGGAAGGGCCCTCCCCGACGTAACTCGAGAATATACCCCAGGTTCCGGCTGCAACTCGACAAAAACTATGAGACTTCCCCCTCGCCGCAAGATGAGACACGATTCCCCTGCACTGCGTGCAGAGCAATTCCGTGTTCCACATCAAACTTGAAAGGAGCCTTGATTTCCTTGATGTCCCTCCAGAGAAAACCCAAGATCACTGTCTCAAGTCTAGAGGGATCCTGAGGTCACTGGAGCAACACGAAAGGGCTCTGTGGACCCCAAATCAACTCGAGATGAGAGCTTATTCCCTGGCTTCGACTCAAGAGGAATACCAACTTTCCACAAGCACCTCAAGAGGAGGCTTCTCTCAGCTACAGGTATGTGAGAGGGACCCTGAGGTTGTGGCCTCAAGTGGAATGGACACTGATATGCTCTGACTCGAAGTAAGGCTGGATATCCCTGGAGTGAATTGAATGCAGGCTCGTCTTGCATCTCCCAAGACGAAGGGATGTCTGAATCCCCTGTGGAAACCACAGAGAAAGACCTAGTTCTCCGCCTCATCGCGACTGGAGGCCTCACATTCTTTGAAAACTCGAGAGGTCCGCGGAGATCAATGCTTCCAAAGGAGACGATGCCTGACTCCTCTTGAAAATGGATAGGAGTCCCAGGATCCATGTGGCACGTGGAAAGGGACCCTGGGTCTCCCGCCTCACGTGGAGACGCCTCCCAATTGCCATGCCAAGACTCGTGGAGAATCCCGAGGTGTCCCTCGCACCTAGGCAGGAGTCCTGACTTTGCTGAACAAACACGTGTCTTGAAGGGCCCTCCCCGTCGTAACTCGAGAATATACCCCAGGTTCCGGCCGCAACTCGAGAAAAACCATGAGATTTCCCCCTCAACGCGAATTGAGGCCCGATTCCCCTGCACTGCATGCAGAGCAATTCCGTGTTCCACATCAAACGTGAAAGGAGCCTTGATTTCCTTAATGGCACTCCAGAGAAAACCCAAGATCACTGTCTCAAGTCTAGAGGGATCCTGAGGTCACTGGAGCAACACGAAAGGGCTCCGTGGACCCCAAATCAACTCGAGATGAGAGCTTAGTCCCTGACTTCGACTCAAGAGGAATACCAACTTTCCACAAGCACCTCAAGAGGAGGCTTCTCTCAGCTACAGGTATGTGAGAGGGACCCTGAGTTTGTGGCCTCAAGTGGAATGGACATCGAGATGCTCTGACTTGAAGTAAGGCCGGATATCCCTGCATTGAATTGAATGCAGGCTCGTCTTGCATCTCCCAAGACGAACGGATGTCTGAATCCCCTGTGGAGACCTCAGAGAAAGAACGAGTTCTCCGCCTCATCGCGACCGGAGGCCTCACATCCTTTGAAAACTCGAGAGGTCCGCGGAGATCAATGCTTTCAAAGGAGACGATGCCTGACTCCTCTGGAAAATGGATAGGAGTCCCAGGATCCCTGTGGCACGAGGAAAGGGACTCTGGGTCTCCCGCCTCACGTGGAGACGCGTCCCAATTGCCATGCCAAGACTCGAGGAGAATCCCGAGGTGTCCCTCACACCTAGGCAGGAGTCCTGACGTCGCTGAACAAACACGTGTCTGGAAGGGCCCTCCCCATCGTAACTCGAGAATATACCCCAGGGTCCGGCCGCAACTCGAGAAAAACCATGAGACTTCCCCCTCGCCGCGAGATGAGGCCCGATTCCCTTGCACTGCGTGCAGAGCAATTCCGTGTTCCACATCAAACGTGAAAGGAGCCTTGATTTCCTTGATGGCACTCCAGAGAAAACCCAAAGTCACTGTCTCAAGTCTAGAGGGATCCTGAGGTCACTGGAGCAACACGAAAGGGCTCCGTGGACCCCAAATCAACTCGAGATGAGAGCTTAGTCCCTGGCTTCGACTCCAGAGGAATACCAACTTTCCACAAGCACCTCAAGAGGAGGCTTCTCTCAGCTACAGGTATTTGAGAGGGACCCTGAGTTTGTGGTCTCAAGTGGAATGGACACTGAGATGCTCTGACACGAACTAAGGCCGGATATCCCTGCAGTGAATTGAATGCAGGCTCGTCTTGCATCTCTCAAGACGAAGGGATGTCTGAATCCCCTGTGGAGACCACAGAGAAAGACCTAGTCCTCCACCTCAACGCGACCGGAGGCCTCACATTCTTTGAAAACTCGAGAGGTCCTCGGAGATCAATGCTTCCAAAGGAGACGATGCCTGACTCCTCTTGAAAATGGATAGGAGTCCCAGGATCCCTGTGGCACGGGGAAAGGGACCCTGGGTCTCCCGCCTCACGTGGAGACGCGTCGCAATTGCCATGCCAAGACTCGAGGAGAATCCCGAGGTGTCCCTCGCACCTAGGCAGGAGTCCTGACTTCGCTGAACAAACACGTGTCTGGAAGGGCCCTCCCCGTCGTAACTCGAGAATATACCCCAAGTTCCGGCCGCAACTCGAGAAAAACCATGAGAATTCCCCCTCGCCGCGAGATGAGGCCCGATTCCCCTGCACTGCGTGCAGAGCAATTTCGTGTTCCACATCAAAGGTGAAAGGATCCTTGATTTCCTTGATGGCACTCCAGAGAAAACCCAAGATCACTGTCTCAAGTCTAGAGGGATTCTGAGGACACTGGAGCAACACGAAAGGGTGCCATGGACCCCAAATCAACTCGAGATGAGAACTTATTCCCTGGCTTCGACTCAAGAGGAATACCAACTTTTCACAAGCACCTCAAGAGGAGGCTACTCTCAGCTAAAGGTATGTGAGAGGGACCCTGAGCTTGTGGCCTCGAGTGGAATGGAAACCGAGATGCTCTGACTCGAAGTAAGGACAGATATCCCTGCAGTGATTTGAATTCAGGCTCGTCTTGCATTTGTCAAGAAGAAGGGATGTCTTAATCCCCTGTGGAGACCACAGAGAAAGACCTAGTTCTCCGCCTCATCGCGATCGGAGGCCTCACATCCTTTGAAAACTCGAGAGGTCCGCGGAGATCAATGCTTCCAAAGGAGACGATGCCTGACTCCTCTTGAAAATGGATAGGAGTCCCAGGATCCCTGTGGCACGTGGAAAGGGACCCTGGGTCTCCAGCCTCACGTGAGACGCGGCCCAATTGCCATGCCAAGACTCGAGGAGAATCCCGAGGTGTCCCTCTTAACTAGACAGGAGTCCTGACGTCGCTGAACAAACACGTGTTTGGAAGGGCCCTCCCCATTGTAACTCGACAATATACCCCAGGTTCCGGCGGCAACTCGAGAAAAACCATGAGACTTCCCCCTCGCCGCGAGATGAGGCCCGATTCCCCTGCACTGCGTGCAGAGCAATTCCGTGTTCCACATCAAACGTGAAAGGAGCCTTGATTTCCTTGATGGCACTCCAGAGAAAACCCAAGATCACTGTCTCAAGTCTAGAGGGATCCTGAGGTCACTGGAGCAACACGAAGGGGCTCCGTGGACCCCAAATCAATTCGAGATGAGAGCTTAGTCCTTGGCTTCGAATCAAGAGGAATACCAACTTTCCACAAGCACCACAAGAGGAGGCTTCTCTCAGCTACAGGTATGTGAGAGGGACCCTGAGTTTGTGGCCTCAAGTGGAATGGACACCGAGATGCTCTGACTCGAAGTAAGGCTGGATATCAGTGCAGTGAATTGGATGCAGGCTCGTCTTGCATCTCCCCAGACGAAGCGATGTCTGAATCCCCTGTGAAGACCACAGAGAAAGACCTAGTCCTCCGCCTCTTCGAGACCAGAGGCCTCACATCATTTGAAAACTCGAGAGGTCCACGGAGATCAATGCTTCCAAATGAGACGATGCCTGATGCCTCTTGAAAATAGATAGGAGTCCCAGGATCCTTGTGGCACGTGGAAAGGTACCCTGGTTCTCCCGTCTTATGTGGAGATGCGTCCCAATTGCCATGCCAAGACTCGAGGAGAATCCCGAGGTGTCCTTCGCACCTAGGCAGGAGTCCTGACGTCGCTGAACATACACGTGTCTGGAAGGGCCCTCCCAGTCGTAACTCGAGAATATACCCCAGGTTCCGGCCGCAACTCGAGAAAAACCATAGGACTTCCCCCTCGCCGTGAGATGAGGCCCGATTCCCCTGCACTGCGTGCAGAGCAATTCCATGTTCCACATCAAACGTGAAAGGAGCCTTGATTTCCTTGATGGCACTCCAGAGAAAACCCAAGATCACTGTCTCAAGTCTAGAGGGATCCTGAGGTCACTGGAGCAACACGAAGGGGCTCCGTGGACCCCAAATCAATTCGAGATGAGAGCTTAGTCCTTGGCTTCGAATCAAGAGGAATACCAACTTTCCACAAGCACCACAAGAGGAGGCTTCTCTCAGCTACAGGTATGTGAGAGGGACCCTGAGTTTGTGGCCTCAAGTGGAATGGACACCGAGATGCTCTGACTCGAAGTAAGGCCGGATATCCCTGCAGTGAATTGAATGCAGGCTCGTCTTGCATCTCCCAAGACGAAGGGATGTCTGAATCCCCTGTGGAGGCCACAGAGAAAGACCTAGTCCTACGCCTCATCGCGACCGGAGGCCTCACATCCTTTGAAAACTCGAGAGGTCCGCGGAGATCAATGCTTCCAAAGGAGACGATGCCTGACTCCTCTTGAAAATGGATAAGAGTCCCAGGATCCCTGTGGCACGTGGAAAGGGACCCTGGGTCTCCCGGCCCACATGGAGACGCGTCGCAATTGCCATGCCAAGACTCGAGGAGAATCCCGAGGTGTCCCTCGCACCTAGGCAGGAGTCCTGACGTCGCTGGACAAACACGTGTCTGGAAGGGCCCTCCCCATCGTAACTCGAGAATATACCCCAGCTTCAGGCCGCAACTCAAGAAAAACCATGAGAAATCCCCCTCGCCGCGAGATGAGGCTGGAATCCCCTGCACTGCGTGCAGAGCAATTCCGTGTTCCACATCAAACGTGAAAGGAGCCTTGATTTCCTTGATGGCACTCCACAGAAAACCCAAAGTCACTGTCTCAAGTCTAGAGGGATCCTGAGGCCACTGTAGCAGCATGAAAGGGCTCCATGGACCCCAAATCAACTCGAAATGAGAGCTTAATCCCTGGCTTCGACTCAAGAGGAATACCAACTTTCCACAAGCACCTCAAGAGGAGGCTTCTCTCAGCTACAGGTATGTGAGAGGGACCCTGAGGTTGTGGCCTCAAGTGGAATGGACACTGATATGCTCTGACTCGAAGTAAGGCTGGATATCCCTGGAGTGAATTGAATGCAGGCTCGTCTTGCATCTCCCAAGACGAGGGGATGTCTGAATCCCCTGTGGAGACCGCAGAGAAAAACCTAGTCCTCCGCCTCAACGCGAACGGAGGGCTCACATCCTTTGAAAACTCGAGAGTTCCGCGGAGATCAATGCTTCCAAAGGAGACGATGCCTGACTCCTCTGGAAAATGGATAGGAGTCCCAGGATCCCTGTGGCACGTGGAAAGGAACTCTGGGTCTTCCGCCTCACGTGGAGACGCGTCCCAATTGCCATGCCAAGACTCGAGGAGAATCCCGAGGTGTCCCGCGCACCTAGGCAGGAGTCCTGACGTCGCTGAACAAACACGTGTCTGGAAGGGCCCTCCCTGTCGTAACTCGAGAATATACCCCAGGTTCCGGCCGCAACTCGAGAAAAACCATGAGACTTCCCGCTCGCCGCGAGATGAGGCCCGATTACCCTGCACTGCGTGCAGAGCAATTCCGTGTTCCACATCAAACGTGAAAGGAGCCTTGATTTCCTTGATGGCACTCCAGAGAAAACCCAAGATCACTGTCTCAAGTCTAGAGGGATCGTGAGGTCACTGGAGCAACACGAAAGGGCTCCATGGACCCCAAATCAACTCGAGATGAGAGCTTAGTCCCTGGCTTGGAATCAAGAGGAATACCAACTTTCCACAAGCACCTCAAATGGAGGCTTCTCTCAGCTACAGGTATGTGAGAGGGACCCTGAGTTTGTGGCCTCAAGTGGAATGGACACCGAGATGCTCTGACTCGAAGTAAGGACAGATATCCCTGCAGTGATTTGAATGCAGGCTCGTCTTGCATCTGTCAAGACGAAGGGATGTCTTAATACCCTGTGGAGACCACAGAGAAAGACCTAGTTCTCCGCCTCATCGCGACCGGAGGCCTCACATCCTTTGAAAACTCGAGAGGTCCGCGGAGATCAATGCTTCCAAAGGAGACGATGCCTGACTCCTCTTGAAAATGGATAGGAGTCCCAGGACCCTGTGGCACGTGGAAAGGCACACTGGGTCTCCCGCCTCATTTGGAGACGCGTCCCAATTGCCATGCCAAGACTCGTGGAGAATCCCGAGGTGTCCCTCGCACCTAGGCAGGAGTCCTGACGTCGCTGAACAAACACGTGTCTGGAAGGGCCCTCCCCGTCGTAACTCGAGAATATACCCCAGGTTCCGGCCGCAACTCGAGAAAAAACATGAGATTTCCCCCAAGCCGCGAGTTGAGGCCCGATTCCCCTGCACTCCATGCAGACCAATTACGTGTTCCACATCAAACGTGAAAGCAGCCTTGATTTCCTTAATGGCACTCCAGAGAAAACCCAAGATCACTGTCTCAAGTCTAGAGGGATCCTGAGGTCACTGGAGCAACACGAAAGGGCTCCGTGGACCCCAAATCAACTCGAGATGAGAGCTTAGTCCCTGGCTTCGACTCAAGAGGAATACCAACTTTCCACAAGCACCTCAAGAGGAGGCTTCTCTCAGCTCCAGGTATGTGAGAGGGACCCTGAGTTTGTGGCCTCAAGTGGAATGGACACCGAAATGCTCTGACTCCAGGTAAGGCCGGATATCCGTGCAGTGAATTGTATGCAGGCTCGTCTTGCATCTCCCAAGACGATGGAATGTCTGAATCCGCTGTGGAGACCACAGAGAAAGACCTAGTCCTCCGCCTCATCGCGACCGGAGGCCTCACATACTTTGAAAACTCGAGAGGTCCGCGGAGATCAATGCTTCCAAAGGAGACGATGCCTGACTCCTCTTGAAAATGGATAGGAGTCCCAGGATCACTGTGGCACGTGGAAAGGGACCCTGGGTCTCCCGCCTCACGTGGAGACGCGTCCCCATTGCCATGCCAAGGCTCGAGGAGAATCCCGAGGTGTCCCTCGCACCTAGGCAGGAGTCCTGACGACGCAGAACAAACACGTGTCTGGAAGGGCCCTCCCCGTCGTAACTCGAGAATATACCCCAGGTTCCAGCTACAACTCGAGAAAAACCATGTGACTTCCCCCTCGCCGGTGGATGAGGCCCGATTACGCTGCACTGCGTGCAGAACAATTCCGTGTTCCACATCAAACGTGAAAGGAGCCTTGATTTCCTTGATGGCACTCCAGAGAAAACCCAAGATCACTGTCTCAAGTCTAGAGGGATCCTGAGGTCACTGTAGCAACAGGAAAGGGCTCCGTGGACACCAAATCAAATCGAGATGAGAGCTTAGTCCCTGGCTTCGACTCAAGAGGAATACCAAGTTTCCACAAGCACCTCAAGAGGAGGCTTCTCTCAGCTCCAGGTATGTGAGAGGGCCCCTGAGTTTGTGGCCTCAAGTGGAATGGACACCGAAATGCTCTGACTCGAAGTAAGGCCGGATATCCCTGCAGTGAATTGAATGCAGGCTCTTCTTGCATCTCCCAAGACGAAGGGATGTCTGAATCCAGGGTGGAGACCACAGAGAAAGACCTAGTCCTCCGCCTCATCGCGACCGGAGGCCTCACATCATTTGAAAACTCGAGAGGTCCGCGGAGATCAATGCTTCCACAGGAGACGATGCCTGACTCATCTTGAAAATGGATAGGAGTCCCAGGATCCCTGTGGCACGTGGAAAGGGACCCTGGGTCTCCCGCCTCACGTGGAGACGCGTCCCAATTGCAATGCCAAGACTCGAGGAGAATCCCGAGGTGTCCCTCCCACCTAGGCAGGAGTCCTGACCTCGCTGGACAAACACGTGTCTGGAAGGGCCCTCCCCGTCGTAACTCGAGAATATACCCCAGGTTCCGGCCGCAACTCGAGAAAAACCATGAGACTTCCCCCTCGCCGCGAGATGAGGCCCGATTCCCCTGCACTGCGTGCAGAGCAATTCCGTGTTCCACATCAAACGTGAAAGGAGCCTTGATTTCCTTGATGGCACTCCAGAGAAAACCCAAGATCACTGTCTCAAGTCTAGAGGGATCCTGAGGTAACTGGAGCAACACGAAAGGGCTCCGTGGTCCCCAAATCAACTCGAGATGAGGGCTTAGTCCCTGGCTTCGACTCAAGAGGAATATCAACTTTCCACAAGCACCTCAAGAGGAGGCATCTCTCAGCTACAGGTATGTGAGAGGGACCCTGAGTTTGTGGCCTCAAGTGGAATGGACACCGAGATGCTCTGACTCGAAGTAAGGCCGGATATCCCTGCAGTGAATTGAATGCAGGCTCGTCTTGCATCTCCCAAGACGAAGGGATGTCTGAATCCCCTGTGGAGACCACAGAGAAAGACCTAGTCCTCCGCCTCATCGCGACCGGAGGCCTCAAATCCTTTGAAAATTCGAGAGGTCCTCGGAGATCAATGCTTCCAAAGGAGACGATGCCTGACTACTCTTGAAAATGGATAGGAGTCCCAGGATCCCTGTGGCACGTGGAAAGGGACCCTGGGTCTCCCGCCTCACGTGGAGACGCGTCCCAATTGCGATGCCAAGACTCGAGGAGAATCCCGAGGTGTCCCTCGCACCTAGGCAGGAGTCCTGACGTCGCTGAACAAACACGTGTCTGGAAGGGCCCTCCCCGTCGTAACTCGAGAATATACCCCAGGTTCCGGCCGCAACTCGAGAAAAACCATGAGACTTACCCCTCGCCGCGAGATGAGGCCCGATTCCCCTGCCCAGCGTGCAGAGCAATTCCGTATTCCACATCAAAAGTGAAAGGAGCCTTGATTTCCTTGATGGCACTCCAGAGAAAACCCAAGATCACTGTCTCTAGTCTAGAGGGATCCTGAGGTCACTGTAGCATCACGAAAGGGCTCCGTGGACCCCAAATCAACTCGAGATGAGAGCTTAGTCCCTGGCTTCGACTCAAGAGGAATACCAACTTTCCACAAGCACCTCAAGAGGAGGCTTCTCTCAGCTCCAGGTATGTGAGAGGGCCCCTGAGTTTGTGGCCTCAAGTGGAATGGACCGAGATGCTCTGACTCGAAGTCAGGCCGGATATCCCTGCAGTGAATTGAATGCAGGCTCGTCTTGCATCTACCAAGACGAAGGGATGTCTGAATCCCCTGTGGAGACCACAGAGAAAGACCTAGTCCTCCGCCTCATCGCGACCGGAGGCCTCACATCCTTTGTAAATTCGAGAGGTCCGCGGAGATCAATGCTTCCAACGGAGACGATGCCTGACTCCTCTTGAAAATGGATAGGAGTCCCAGGATCCCTGTGGCACGTGGAAAGGGACCCTGGGTCTCCCGCCTCACGTGGAGACGCGTCCCAATTGCGATGCCAAGACTCGAGGAGAATCCCGAGGTGTCCCTCGCACCTAGGCCGGAGTCCTGACGTCGCTGAACAAACACGTGTCTGGAAGGGCCCTCCCCGTCGTAACTCGAGAATATACCCCAGGTTCCGGCCGCAACTCGAGAAAAACCATGAGACTTACCCCTCGCCGCGAGATGAGGCCCGATTCCCCTGCCCAGCGTGCAGAGCAATTCCGTATTCCACATCAAAAGTGAAAGGAGCCTTGATTTCCTTGATGGCACTCCAGAGAAAACCCAAGATCACTGTCTCTAGTCTAGAGGGATCCTGAGGTCACTGTAGCAACACGAAAGGGCTCCGTGGACCCCAAATCAACTCGAGATGAGAGCTTAGTCCCTGGCTTCGACTCAAGAGGAATACCAACTTTCCACAAGCACCTCAAGAGGAGGCTTCTATCAGCTCCAGGTATGTGAGAGGGCCCCTGAGTTTGTGGCCTCAAGTGGAATGGACACCGAGATGCTCTGACTCGAAGTCAGGCCGGATATCCCTGCAGTGAATTGAATGCAGGCTCGTCTTGCATCTACCAAGACGAAGGGATGTCTGAATCCCCTGTGGAGACCACAGAGAAAGACCTAGTCCTCCGCCTCATCGCGACCGGAGGCCTCACATCCTTTGAAAATTCGAGAGGTCCGCGGAGATCAATGCTTCCAAAGGAGACGATGCCTGACTCCTCTTGAAAATGGATAGGATTCCCAGGATCCCTGTGGCACGTGGAAAGGGACCCTGGGTCTCCCGCCTCACGTGTAGACGCGTCCCCATTGCCATGCCAAGACTCGAGGAGAATCCCGAGGTGTCCCTCGCACCTAGGCAGGAGTCCTGACGTCGCTGAACAAACACGTGTCTGGAAGGGCCCTCCCCGTCGTAACTCGAGAATATACCCCAGGTTCCGGCCGCAACTCGAGAAAAACCATGAGATATCCCCCTCTCCGCAAGTTGAGGCCCGATTCCCCTGCACTGCATGCAGAGCAATTCCATGTTCCACATCAAACGTGAAAGGAGTCTTGATTTCCTTGATTGCACTCCAGAGAAAACCCAAGATCTCTGTCTCAAGTCTAGAGGGATCCTGAGGTCACTGTAGCAACACGAAAGGGCTCCGTGGACCCAAAATCAACTCGAGATGAGAGCTTAGTCCATGGCTTCGACTCAAGAGGAATACCAACTTTCCACAAGCACCTCAAAGGGGGCTTCTCTCAGCTCCAGGTATGTGAGAGGGCCCCTGAGTTTGTGGGCTCAAGTGGAATGGACACCGAGATGCTCTGACTCGAAGTAAGGCCAGATATCCCTGCAGTGAAGTGAATGCATGCTCGTCTTGCATCTCCCAAGACGAAGGGATGTCTGAATCCCCTGTGGAGACCACAGAGAAAGACCTAATTCTCCGCCTCATCGCGAGTGGAGGCCTCACATCCTTTGAAAACTCTAGAGGTCTTTGGAGATCAATGCTTCAAAAGGAGACGATGCCTGACTCCTCTTGAAAATGGATAGGAGTCCCAGGATCCCTGTGGCACGTGGAAAGGGACCCTGGGTCTCCAGCCTCACGTGGAGACGCGTCCCAATTGCCATGCCAAGACTCGAGGAGAATCCCGAGGTGTCTCTCGCACCTAGGCAGGAGTCCTGACTTCGGTGAACAAACACGTCTCTGGAAGGGCCCTCCCCGTCGTAACTCGAGAATATACCCCAGGTTCCGGCCGCAACTCGAGAAAAACCATGAGACTTCCCCCTTGCCGTGAGATGAGGTCCGATTCCCCTGCACTGCGTGCAGAGCAATTCCGTGTTCCACATCAAACGTGAAAGGAGCCTTGATTTCCTTGATGGGACTCCAGAGAAAACCCAGGATCACTGTCTCAAGTCTAGAGGGACCCTGAGGTCACTGGAGCAACACGAAAGGGCTCCGTGAACCCCAAATCAACTCGAGATGAGAGCTTAGTTCCTGGCTTCGACTCAAGAGGAATACCAACTTTCCAAGAGCACCTCAAGAGGAGGCTTCTCTCAGCTACAGGTATGTGAGAGGGACCCTGAGTTTGTGGCCTCAAGTGGAATGGACACCGTGATGCTCTGACTCGAAGTAATGCCGGATATCCCTGCAGTGAATTGAATGCAGGCTCGTCTTGCATCTCCCAAGACGAAGGGTTGGCTGAATCCCCTGTGGAGACCAAAGAGAAAGACCTAGTCCCCCACCTCAAAGCAACCGGAGGCCTCATATCCTTTGAAAACTCGAGAGGTCCGAGGAGATCAATACTTCCAAAGGAGACGATGCCTGACTCCTCTTGAAAATGGATAGGAGTCCCAGGATCCCTGTGGCACGTGGAAAGGGACACTGGGTGTCCCGCCTCACGTGGAGACGCGTCCCCATTGCCATGCCAAGGCTCGAGGAGAATCCTGAGGTTTCCCTCGCACCTAGGCAGGAGTCCTGACGACGCAGAACAAACACGTGTCTGGAAGGGCCCTCCCCGTCGTAACTCGAGAATATACCCCAGGTTCCAGCTACAACTCGAGAAAAACCATGAGACTTCCCCCTCGCCGGTGGATGAGGCCCGATTACCCTGCACTGCGTGCAGAACAATTCCGTGTTCCACATCAAACGTGAAAGGAGCCTTGATTTCCTTGATGGCACTCCAGGGAAAACCCAAGATCACTGTCTCAAGTCTAGAGGGATCCTGAGGTCACTGGAGCAACACGAAAGGGCTCCGTGGACCCAAAATCAACTCGAGATGAGAGCTTAGACCCTGGCTTCGAATCAAGAGGAATACCAACTTTCCACAAGCACCTCAAGAGGAGGCTTCTCTCAGCTGAAGGTATGTGAGAGGGCCCCTGAGTTTGTGGCCTCAAGTGGAATGGACACCGTGATGCTCTGACTCGAAGTAAGGCCGGATATCCCTGCAGTGAATTGAATGCAGGCTCGTCTTGCATCTCCCAAGACGAAGGGATGTCTGAATCCCCTGTGGAGACCACAGAGAAAGACCTAGTCCTCCGCCTCATCGCGACCGGAGGCCTCACATCCTTTGAAAATTCGAGAGGTCCACGGAGATCAATGCTTCCAAAGGAGACGATGCCTGACTCCTCTTGAAAATGGATAGGAGTCCCAGGATCCCTGTGGCACGTGGAAAATGACCCTGGGTCTCCCGCCTACGTGGAGACGCGTCCCAATTGCCATGCCAAGACTCGAGGAGAATCCCGAGGTGTCCCTCGCACCTAGGCAGGAGTCCTGACGACGCTGAACAAACACGTGTCTGGAAGGGCCCTCCCCGTCGTAACTCGAGAATATACCCCAGGATCCAGCTACAACTCGAGAAAAACCATGAGACTTCCCCCTCGCCGCGAGATGAGGCCCGAATCCCCTGCACTGCATGCAGAGCAATTCCATGTTCCACATCAAAAGTGAAAGGAGTCTTGATTTCCTTGATGGCACTCCAGAGAAAACCCAAGATCACTGTCTCAAGTCTAGAGGGATCCTGAGGTCACTGGAGCAACACGAAAGCGCTCCTTGGACCCCAAATCAACTCGAGATGAGATCTTAGTCCCTGGCTTCGACTCAAGAGGAATACCAACTTTCCACAAGCACCTCAAGAGGAGGCTTCTCTCAGCTACAGGTATGTGAGAGGGACCCTGAGTTTGTGGCCTCACGTGGAATGGACACCGAGATGCTCTGACTCGAAATAAGGCCGGATATCCCTGCAGTGAATTGAATGCAGGCTCGTGTTGCATCTCCCAAGACGAAGGGATGTCTGAATCCCCTGTGGAGACGACAGAGAAAGACCTAGTCCTCCGCCTCATCGCGACCGGAGGCCTCACATCCTTTGAGAACTTGAGAGGTCTGCGGAGATCAGTGCTTCTAAAGGAGAGGATGCCTGACTCCTCTTGAAAATGGATAGGAGTCCCAGGATCGCTCTGGCACATGGAAAGGGACCCTGGGTCTCCCGCCTCACATGGAGACGCATCCCAATTGCCATGCCAAGACTCGAGGAGAATCCCGAGGTGTCCCTCGCACCTAGGCAGGAGTCCTGACGACGCTGAACAAACACGTGTCTGGAAAGGCCCTCCCCGTCGTAACTCGAGAATATACCCCAGGTTCTGGCCGCAACTCAAGAAAAACCATGAGACTTCCCCATCGCCGCGAGATGAGGCCCGATTCCCCTGCCCTGCGTGCAGAGCAATTCCGTATTCCACATCAAAAGTGAAAGGAGCCTTGATTTCCTTGATGGCACTACAGAGAAAACCCAAGATCACTGTCTCAAGTCTAGAGGGATCCTGAGGTCACTGTAGCAACACGAAAGGGCTCCGTGGACCCCAAATCAACTCGAGATGAGAGCTTAGTCCCTGGCTTCGACTCAAGATGAATACCAACTTTCCACAAGCACCTCAAAGGGGGCTTCTCTCAGCTCCAGGTATGTGAGAGGGACCCTGAGTTTGTGGGCTCAAGTGGAATGGACACCGAGATGCTCTGACTCGAAGTAAGGCCAGATATCCCTGCAGTGAAGTGAATGCATGCTCGTCTTGCATCTCCCAAGACGAAGGGATGTCTGAATCCCCTGTGGAGACCACAGAGAAAGACCTAATTCTCCGCCTCATCGCGAGTGGAGGCCTCACATCCTTTGAAAACTCTAGAGGTCTTTGGAGATCAATGCTTCAAAAGGAGACGATGCCTGACTCCTCTTGAAAATGGATAGGAGTCCCAGGATCCCTGTGGCACGTGGAAAGGGACCCTGGGTCTTCCGCCTCACGTGGAGACGCGTCCCAATTGCCATGCCAAGACTCGAGGAGAATCCCGAGGTGTCTCTCGCACCTAGGCAGGAGTCCTGACGTCAGTGAACAAACACGTGTCTGGAAGGGCCCTCCCCGTCGTAACTCGAGAATATACCCCAGGTTCCAGCTACAACTCGAGAAAAACCATGAGACTTCCCCCTCGCCGGTGGATGAGGCCCGATTACCCTGCACTGCGTGCAGAACAATTCCGTGTTCCACATCAAACGTGAAAGGAGCCTTGATTTCCTTGATGGCACTCCAGGGAAAACCCAAGATCACTGTCTCAAGTCTACAGGGATCCTGAGGTCACTGGAGCAACACGAAAGGGCTCCGTGGACCCAAAATCAACTCGAGATGAGAGCTTAGTCCCTGGCTTCGAATCAAGAGGAATACCAACTTTCCACAAGCACCTCAAGAGGAGGCTTCTATCAGCTGAAGGTATGTGAGAGGGCCCCTGAGTTTGTGGCCTCAAGTGGAATGGACACCGAAATGCTCTGACTCGAAGTAAGGCCGGATATCCCTGCAGTGAATTGAATGCAGGCTCGTCTTGCATCTCCCAAGACGAAGGGTTGTCTGAATCCCCTGTGGAGACCACAGAGAAAGACCTAGTCCTCCGCCTCATCGCGACCGGAGGCCTCACATCCTTTGAAAATTCGAGAGGTCCACGGAGATCAATGCTTCCAAAGGAGACGATGCCTGACTCCTCTTGAAAATGGATAGGAGTCCCAGGATCCCTGTGGCACGTGGAAAATGACCCTGGGTCTCCCGCCTCACGTGGAGACGCGTCCCAATTGCCATGCCAAGACTCGAGGAGAATCCCGAGGTGTCCCTCGGACCTAGGCAGGAGTCCTGACGACGCTGAACAAACACGTGTCTGGAAGGGCCCTCCCCGTCGTAACTCGAGAATATACCCCAGGATCCAGCTACAACTCGAGAAAAACCATGAGACTTCCCCCTCGCCGCGAGATGAGGCCCGAATCCCCTGCACTGCATGCAGAGCAATTCCGTGTTCCACATCAAACGTGAAAGGAGTCTTGATTTCCTTGATGGCACTCCAGAGAAAACCCAAGATCACTGTCTCAAGTCTAGAGGGATCCTGAGGTCACTGGAGCAACACGAAAGGGCTCCGTGGACCCCAAATCAACTCGAGATGATAGCTTAGTTCCTGGCTTCGACTCAAGAGGAATACCAACTTTCCACAAGCACCTCAAGAGGAGGCTTCTCTCAGCTACAGGTATGTGAGAGGGACCCTGAGTTTGTGGCCTCAAGTGGAATGGACACCGAGATGCTCTGACTCGAAGAAAGGCCGGATATCCCTGCAGTGAATTGAATGCAGGCTAGTCTTACATCTCCCAAGACGAAGGGTTGTCTGAATCCCCTGTGGAGACCACAGAGAAAGACCTAGTCCTCCGCCTCATCGCGACCGGTGGCCTCACATCCTTTGAAAACTCGAGAGGTCGGCGGAGATCAATGCTTCCAAAGGAGACGATGCCTGACGCCTCTTGAACATGGATAGGAGTCCCAAGATCCCTGTCCACGTGGAAAGGGACCCTGGGTCTCCCGACTCACGTGGAGAGGCGTCCCATTTGCCATGCCAAGACTCGAGGAGAATTCCGAGGTGACCCTCGCACCTAGGCAGGAGTCATGACGTCGCTGAACAAACACGTGTCTGGAAGGGCCCTCCCCGTCGTAACTCGAGAATATACCACAGGTTCCAGCCGCAACTCGAGAAAAACCATGAGACTTCCCCCTCGCCGCGAGATGAGGCCCGATTCCCCTGCACTGCGTGCAGAGCAATTCCGTGTTCCACATCAAACGTGAAAGGAGCCTTGATTTCCTTGATGGCACTCCAGAGAAAACCCAAGATCACTGTCTCAAGTCTAGAGGGATCCTGAGGTCACTGGAGCAACACGAAAGGGCTCCGTGGACCCCAAATCAACTCGAGATGAGAGCTTAGTCCCTGGCTTCGACTCAAGAGGAATACCAACTTTCCACAAGCACCTCAAGAGGAGGCTTCTCTCAGCTACATGTCTGTGAGAGGGACCCTGAGTTTGTGGCCTCAAGTGGAATGGACACCGAGATGCTCTGACTCGAAGTAAGGCCGGATATCCCTGCAGTGAATTGAATGCAGGCTCGTCTTGCATCTCCCAAGACGAAGGGATGTCTGAATCCTCTGTGGAGACCACCGAGAAAGACCTAGTCCTCCGCCTCAACGCGAACGGAGGCCTCACATCCTTTGAAAACTCGAGACGTCCGAGGAGATCAATGCTTCCCACGGAGACGATGCCTGACTCCTCTTGAAAGTGGATAGGAGTCCCAGGATCCCTGTGGCACGTGGAAAGGGACCCTGGGTCTCCCGCCTCATGTGGAGACGCGTCCCAATTGCCATGCCAAGACTCGAGGAGAATCCCGAGTTGTCCCTCGCACCTAGGCAGGAGTCCTGACATCGCTGAACAAACACGTGTCTGGAAGGGCCCTCCCCGTCGTAACTCGAGAATATACCACAGGTTCCAGCCGCAACTCGAGAAAAACCATGAGACTTCCCCCTCGCCGCGAGATGAGGCCCGATTCCCCTGCACTGCGTGCAGAGCAATTCCGTATTCCACATCAAACGTGAAAGGAGCCTTAATTTCCTTGATGGCACTCCAGAGAAAACCCAAGATCACTGTCTCAAGTCTAGAGGGATCCTGAGGTCACTGGAGCAACACGAAAGGGCTCCGTGGACCCCAAATCAACTCGAGATGAGAGCTTAGTCCTTGGCTTCGACTCAAGAGGAACACCAAGTTTCCAGAAGCACCTCAAGAGGAGGCTTCTTTCAGCTACAGGTATGTGAGAGGGACCATGAGTTTGTGGCCTCAAGAGGAATGGACACCGAGATGCTCTGACTCAAAGTAAGGCCAGATATCCCTGCAGTGAATTGAATGCAGGCTCGTCTTGCAACTCCCAAGACGAAGGGTTGTCTGAATCCCCTGTGGAGACCACAGAGAAAGACCTAGTCCTCCGCCTCATCGCGACCAGAGGCCTCACCTCCTTTGAAAACTCGAGAGGTCCGCGGAGATCAATGCTTCCAAAGGAGATGATGCCTGACTCCTCTTGAAAATGGATAGGAGTCCCAGGATTCCTGTGGCACGAGGAAAGGGACCCTGGGTCTCCCGCCTCACGTGGAGACGCGTCCCAATTGCCATGCCAAGACTCGAGGAGAATCCCGAGTTGTCCCTCGCACCTAGGCAGGAGTCCTGACATCGCTGAACAAACACGTGTCTGGAAGGGCCCTCCCCGTCGTAACTCGAAAATATACCCCAGGTTCCGGCCGCAACTCGAGAAAAACCATGAGACTTCCCCCTCGCCGCGAGATGAGGCCCGATTCCCGTGCACTGCGTGTAGAGCAATTTCGTGTTCCACATCAAACATGAAAGGAGCCTTGATTTCCTTGATGGCACTCCAGAGAAAACCCAAGATCACTGTCTCAAGTCTAGAGGGATCCTGAGGTCAATGTAGCAACACGAAAGGGCTCCGCGGACCCGAAATCAACTCGAGATGAGAGCTGAGTCCCTGGCTTCGACTCAAGAGGAATACCAACTTTCCACAAGCACCTCAAGAGGAGGCTTCTCTCAGCTACAGGTATGTGAGAGGGTCCCTGAGATTGTGGCCTCAAGTGGAATCGACACCGAAATGCTCTGACTCGAAGTAAGGCCGGATATCCCTGCAGTGAATTGAATGGAGGCTCGTCTTGCATCTCCCAAGACGAAGGGATGTCTGAATGCCCTGTGGAGACCACAGAGAAAGACCTAGTTCTCCTCCTCATCGCGACCGGAGACCTCACATCCTTTGAAAACTCGAGAGGTCCGCGGAGATCAATGCTTCCAAAGGAGACGATGCCTGACTCCTCTTGAAAATGGATAGGAGTCCCAGGATCCCTGTGGCACGTGGAAAGGGACGCTGGGTCTCCTGCCTCACGTGGAGACTTGTCCCAATTGCCATGCCAAGACTCGAGGAGAATCCCGCGGTGTCCCTCGTACCTAGGCAGGAGTCCTGACGTCGCTCAGCAAACACATGTCTGGAAGGGCCCTCCCGGTCGTAACTCGAGAATATACCCCAGGTTCTGGCCGCAAGTCGAGAAAAACCATGAGACTTCCCCCTCGCCGCGAGATGAGGCCCGATTTCCCTGCACTGCGTGCAGAGCAATTCCGTGTTCCACATCAAACGTGAAAGGAGCCATGATTTCCTTGATGACACTCCAGAGAAAACCCAAGATCACTGTCTCAAGTCTAGAGGGATCCTGAGGTCACTGTAGCAACACGAAAGGGCTCCGTGGACCCCAAATCAACTCGAGATGAGAGCTTAGTCCCTGGCTTCAACTCAAGAGGAATACGAACTTTCCACAAGCGCCTCAAGAGGAGGCTTCTCTCAGCTACATGTATGTGAGAGGGACCCTGAGTTTGTGGCCTCAAGTGGAATGGACACCGAGATGCTCTGACTCGAAGAAAGGCCGGATATCCCTGCAGTGAATTGAATGCAGGCTCGTCTTGCATCTCCCATGACGAAGGGATGTCTGAATCCCCTGTGGAGACCACAGAGAAAGACCTAGTTCCCCGCCTCATCGCGACCGGAGGCCTCACATCCTTTGAAAACTCCAGAGGTACGCGGACGTCAGTGCTTCAAAAGGAGACGATGCCTGACACCTCTTTAATATGGATAGTAGTCCCAGGATTCCTGTGGCAAGTGGAACGGGACCCCTGGTCTCCCCCCTCAGCTGGAGAGACATCCCAATTGCCCTGCCAAGCCTCGAGGAGAGTCCCGAGGTGTCGCTCGCATCTAGGCACAAGTCCTGACGTCGCTCTTCATATTTTTCAGACCTTTTCATGCTCTTCATATGTTTCACACCTTATCATGCTCTTCATATTTTTCACACCTTTTCATGCTGTTAATATTTTTCACACCTTTTTATGCTCCTCATATTTAACACACCTTTCCATGCTCTTCTTATTTTTCAGACCTTTTCATGCTCCTTATATTTTTCAGACCTTTTCGTGCTCTTCGTATTGTTCACAACTTTTCCTGCTCCTCGTATTGTTCACACCATTTCATGCTCCTCGTATTGTTCACAGCGTTTCATGCTCCTCATAATTTTCACACCTTTTCATGCTCTTCATATTTTTCACAGCATTTCATGCTCTTCATATTTTTCACACTTTTTCAATCACTTCATATTTTTCAGATCTTTTCATGCTCTTAAAATTTTTCAGACCTTTTCATGCTCTTCATAGTTTTCAGACTGTTTCATGCTCCTCGTATTTTTCTGACCTTTTCATGCTCTTCTTATTTTTCAGATCTTTTCATGCTCCTCGTATTTTTTAGACCTCCTCATGCTCTTAGTATTTTTCAGACCTCTTCATGCTCCTCTGATATTTCAGACCTATTCATGCTCTTTGTATTTTTCAGAACTCTTCATGCTACTCGTATTTTTCAGAAATTTTCATGCTCTTCATAATGTTCACACATTTTCATGCTCTTCATATATTTCAGACCTTTTCAAGTTCTTGATATTTTTCAGACCTTTTCATGCTCTTCGTATTTTTCAGACCATTTCATGCTCCTCATTTTTTTCACACCTTTTCATGCTCTTTGTAATATTTCACACCTGTTCATGCTCTTCGTGTTTTTGACACCTTTTCATACTCCTCGCATTTTTCACACCTTTTTATGCTCCTTCTATTTTTCAGACCTTTTCATGCTCCTCATATTTTTCACACCGTTTAATGCTGTTCATATTTTTCACACCTTTTCATGCTCTTCGTATTTTTCACACCTTTTCATGCTCTTTTTATTTTTCACATCTTTTCATGGTCTTCGTAATTTTTTACAACTTTTCCTGCACTTCGTAATTTTTCACACCTTTTCATGCTCTTCGTATATTTCACACCTTTTCATGCTACTCGTATTTTTCAGACTTTTGCAAGCTCCTCGTATTTTTCAGACCTTTGCATGCTCCTCATATTTTTCAGAACTTTTCACGCTCCTCGTGTTTTTCACAGCTTCTCATGCTCCTCACATTGTTCACACCTTTTCATACTCCTCATATTATTCACACCTTTTTATGCTCCTGGTATTTTTCAGACCTTTTCATGCTCCTCCTATTTTTCAGATCTTTTCATTCTGCTCGTAAATCACAGCTTTTTATGCTCCTGGTATTTTTCACACCTTTTCATGCTCTTCATATTTACACACCGTTTCATACTCTTCATATTTTTCAAACCATTTCATGAACCTCATATTGTTCACAACTTTTCATGCTCTTCATAGTTTTCAAACCTTTGCATGCTCTTCGTATGTTTCAGAATTTTTCATGCTCTTCGTATTGTTCACAGCTTTTCATGCTCCTGATATTTTTCACACCTTTTCACGCTCTTCATATTTTTCAGAACTTTTCAAGCTCTTCCTATTTTTCACAGCGTTTCATGCACTTTGTATTTTTCACACCGTTTAATGCTCTTCATATTTTTCACACCTTTTCATGCTCTTCGTATTTTTCACAGCTTTTCATGCTCTTTGTATTTTTCACATCTTTTCATGGTCTTCGTAATTTTTCACAACTTTTCATGCACTTCATAATTTTTCACACCTTTTCATGCTCTTTGTATATTTCACACCTTTTCATGCTTTTTGTATTATTCACACCTTTTCATGCTCCTTGTATGTTTTAGACCCTTTCATGCTCCTCGTATTATTCACACCTTTTCATGCTCCTCGTATATTTTAGACCTTTTCATGCTACTCGTATTTTTCAGACCTTTGCAAGCTCCTCGTATTTTTCAGACCTTTGCATGCTCCTCGTATTTTTCAGACCTTTTCACGCTCCTTGTGTTTTTCACAACTTCCCATGCTCCTCATATTGTTCACACCTTTTCATACTCCTCATATTATTCACAACTTTTTATGCTCCTGGTATTTTTCAGACCTTTTCATGCTCCTCGCATTTTTCACACCTTTTCATGCTCCTCCTATTTTTCAGAACTTTTCATTCTCCTCGTAAATCACAGCTTTTCATGCTCCTGGTATTTTTCACACCTTTTCATGCTTTTCATACTTTACACACCGTTTCATGCTCTTCATATTTTTCACACCATTTCATGAACCTCATATTGTTCACAACTTTTCATGCTCTTCATAGTTTTCAGACCTTTACATGCTCTTCGTATTTTTCACAGCTTTTCATGCTTCTGGTATTTTTCACACCTTTTCATGTTCTTCATATACTTCAGAACTTTTCAAGCTCTTGATATTTTTCAGACTTTTTCAAGCTCTTCGTAGTTTTCATAACCTTTCATGCTCTGCACATTTTTCACACCATTTCAGGCTCTTCGTATGTTTCACACCTTTTCATGCACTTCGTGTTTTTCACAACTTTTCATGCTCTTCATAATTTTCACACCTCTTCAGGCTCTTCGAAATTTTTCACACTTTTTCATGCTCTTCATATTTTTCACACATTTTCATCCTCTTCTCATTTTTCACACCGTTTCATGCTCAATGTATTTTTCAGACCTTTTCA
This sequence comes from Dama dama, assembly GCF_033118175.1. Taxonomy (NCBI): domain Eukaryota; kingdom Metazoa; phylum Chordata; class Mammalia; order Artiodactyla; family Cervidae; genus Dama; species Dama dama. The sequence goes on along the minus strand of NW_026870993.1, from coordinate 866,316 downwards.
TGCTCCTTGTATTTTTCAGACCTTTTCATGCTCCTCGTATTTTTCAGACCTTTGCATGTTCCTCATATTTTTCTGAAATTTTCACGCTCCTCGTATTTTTCACAACTTCTCATTCTCCTCATATTGTTCACACCTTTCATACTCCTCATATTATTCACAACTTTTCATGCTCATTATATTTTTCACACCTTTTCAATTCTTCATATTTTTCAGAAATTTTCATGCTCTTCATGCTCTTCGTATTTTTCAGACCTTTTCATGCTCTTCGTATTTTTCAGAGCTTTTCATGCTCTTCGTATTTTTCACACCTTTTCATGCTCTTGATATTTTTCAGAAGTTTTCATGTTCTTGATATTTTTCAGACCTTTTCATGCTCTTCAATTTTTCACAACTTTTCATGCCTTTCATATTTTTCAGACCTTTTCAATCTCTTGATATTTTTCAGACCTTTTCATGCTCTTCGTATTTTTCAGACCTTTTCATGCTCTTCATATATTTTACAGCTTTTCATGCTCTTCTTATTTTTCACACCATTTCATGCTCCTCATATATTTCACATCTTTTCATGAGCTTCATGTTGTCACACCGTTTCATGCTCCTCAGATTTTTCACACCTTTTCATGCTCTTCATATTTTTCAGACCTTTTCATGCTCCACATATTATTCACACGTTTACATGCTCTTCATATTTTACACAACTTCTCATGCTCTTCTTATTTTTTAAACCTTTTCTTGCTCTTCTTATTTTTCACACCGTTTCATGCTCTTCATATTTTTCACACCTTTTCCTGCTCTTCATATTTTTCATACCGTTTCATGCTCTTCATATTCTCACACTGTTTCATGCTCCTCATATTTTTCAGACCTTTTCATGGTCCTCGTATTTTTCAGACCTTTTCATGCTCCTCATAATTTTCAGACCTTGGCATGCTCCTCGTATTTTCCAGACCTTTTCATCCTCCTCATATTTTTCACACCTTTTCACGCTCTTCGTATTTTTCAGGCCTTTGCATGCTCCCTGTATTTTTCACACATTTTCATGCTCCTCGTATTTTTCAGAACTTTTCATGCTCCTCATATTTTGCACACCTTTTCATGCTCTTCGTATTTTTCAGACGTTTGCATGCTCTTCGTATTTTTCAGACATTTTCATGCTCTTGATAGTTTTGAAACCTTTTCAGGCTCCTCGTATTTTTCAGACCTTTTCATGCTCCTCGTATTTTTCACACATTTCCATGCTCCTCGTATTTTTCACACCTTTTCACGACCCTTGTATTTTTCAGACCTTTCCATGCTCCTCGTATTTTTCACACCGTTTCATGCTCTTCATATTTTCAGATAGTTTCATGCTCCTCATATTTTTCACACGTTTCATGCTCTTCATATTTTTCAGAAAGCTCTTTGTATTTTTCAGACTTTTTCATGTTCTTGGTAATTTTTCACATCTTTTAATGCTCTCTGAATTTTTCACAACTTTTCATGCTTTTCGTGATTTTTCACAACGTTTCATGCTCTTCATATTTTTCACACCGTTTGATGCGTTTGTACTTTTCACACTTTTTCATGCTCTTTGTATTTTTCACACATTTTAATGCTCTTCATATATTTCACACCTTTTCATGCACTTCGTATGATTCACACCTTTTCATGCTCTTCATATTTTTCACACCGTTTCATGCTCTTCATATTTTTCACACCTTTTCATGCTCTTCATATTTTTCACACCATTTCATGCTCTTCATATTTTTCACACTGTTTCATGCTCTTCGTATTTTTGACACTTTTTCATGCTCTTCGTATATTTCACACCTTTTCATGCTCTTCATATTTTTCACACCGTTTCATGCTGTTCATATTGTTCACAACTTTTCAGGCTCCCCGTATTTTTCAGACCTTTTCATGCTCCTTGTGTTTTTCAGACCTTTTCATGCTCCTCGTATTTTTCAGACCTTTTCATCCTCCTCGTATTTATCAGACCTTTTCATGCTTCTCGTATTTTTCACACCTTTTCATGCTCCTCGTATTTTTCACACTTTTTCATTCTCCTCGTATTTTTCACACCTTTATATGCTCTTTGTATTTTTCACACCTTTTCATGCTCTTCCTGTTTTTCACACCTTTTCATGCTCTTCGTGTTTTTCACTCCTTTTAATGCTCTTCATATTTTTCAGGCCTTTTCATGCTCTTGATATTTTCCACACCTTTTCATGCTCTCCATGTTTTTCACACCGTTTCTTGCTCTTCGTGTTTTTCACACATTTCATGCTCCTATTTTTCACACTTTTCATGCTCTTCATATTTTCCACACCTTTTCATGCTCCTCGTATTTTTCACACTTTTTCATGCTCCTCATATTTTTCAAACCTTTTCATGCTCTTCGAATTTTTCATTCATTTTCATGCTCTTCGTGTTTTTCACACCTTTTCATGCTCCTCGTATTTTTCACACCTTTTCATGCTCCTCGTATTTTTCACACCTTTTCATGCTCCTCGTATTTTTCAGACCTTGCCTGGTCCTCGTATTTTATAGACCTTTCCATGCTCTTACTATTTTTCAGACAACTTCATGCTCCTCTTATTTTTCAGACCTATTCATGCTCTTCGTATTTTTCAGAACTCTTCATGCTACTCGTATTTTTCAGAACTCTTCATGCTCTTCATACTGTTCACACGTTTTCATGCTCTTCATATATTTCAGACCTTTTCAAATTCTTGATATTTTTCAGACCATTTCATGCTCCTCATATTTTTCACACCTTTTCATGCTCTTTGTAATATTTCACACCTGTTCATGCTCTTCGTGTTTTTGACACCTTTTCATACTCCTCGTATTTTTCACACCTTTTCATGCTCCTCGTATTTTTCAGACCTTTTCATGCTCCCCGTATTTTTCAGACCTTTTTATGCTACTTCTATTTTTCAGACCTTTACATGCTCCTCGTATTTTTCACACCTTTTCATGCTCTTCGTGATTTTCACGCATTTTCATGGTTCTCGTATTTTTCACACCATTTCATGTTCCTCTTTTTTTTTCAGACCTTTTCATGCTCCTCGTATTTTTCACACATTTTCATGCTCCTCGTATTTTTCACACCTTTGCATGCTCTTCGTGATTTTCACGCCTTTTCATGCTCTTTGTATTTTTCAGACCTTTTCATGCTCCGGGTATTTTTCAGAACTTTGCATGCTCTTCATATTTTTCAGAATTTTTAACCTCCTCGTATTTTTCAGATCTTTTCATGCTCCTCAAATTTTTCAGACCTTTCAAGCTCCTCTTATTTTTCAGACCTTTTCATGCTCCTCATATTTTTCACACCTTTTCATGCTCTTCATATAGTTCACACCTTTTCATGCTCTTCATATTGTTCAGAACTTTTCATGCTCCTCGTATTTTTCACAACTTCTCATGCTCCTCATATTGTTCACACCTTTTCATGCTCGTCATAATATTCACACATTTTCATGCTCTTCATATTTTTCACAACTTTTCATGCTCTTCATATTTTTCAGAACTTTTCATTCTCTTCATGCTCTTCGTATTTTCAGACCTATTCATGCTCCTCCTATTTTTCAGACCTTTTCATATTCTGCGTATTTTTCACACCTTTTCTTGCTCTTCATATTTTACACACCGTTTCATGATCTTCATATTTTTCACACCATTTCATTAACCTTATATTATTCACACCTTTTCATGCTCTTCATATTTTACACACCGTTTCAGGCTCTTCGTATGTTTCACACCTTTTCATGCACTTCGTATTTTTCACAAATTTTCATGCTCTTCGTATTTTTCACACCTTTTCAGGCTCTTCGAAATTTTTCACCCCTTTTCATGCTCTTCGTATTTTTCACACCCTGTCGTGCTCTTCATATTTTTTACATCTTTTCATCCTCTTCGTATTTGTCCCATCTTTTCATGTTCTTCGTATTTTTCAGAACTTTTCATGCTCTTCGTATTTTTCACACTATTTCATGCTCTTCGTATTTTTCAGACATTCTGATGCTTCGTATTTTTCACAGCATTTCATGCACTTCGTATTTTTCACACCTTTTCATGCTCTTCATATTTTTCACACCTTTTCATGCTCTTCGTATTTTTCACACCTTTTCATGCTCTTTTTATTTTTCACATCTGTTCATGGTCTTCGTAATTTTGCACAAATTTTCATGCACTTTGTAAGTTTTCACACCTTTTCATGCTCTTCGTATTATTCACACCTTTTCATTCTCCTTGTATATTTTAGACCTTTTCATGCTCCTCGTATTATTCACACCTTTTCATGCTCCTCGTATATTTTAGACCTTTTCATGCTACTCGTATTTTTCAGACGTTTGCAAGCTCCTCGTATTTTTCAGACCTTTGCATGCTCCTCGTATTTTTCAGAACTTTTCACGCTCCTCGTGTTTTTCACAACTTCTCATGCTCCTCATATTGTTCACACCTTTTCATACTCCTCATATTATTCACAACTTTTTATGCTTCTGGTATTTTTCAGACCTTTTCATGCTCCTCCTATTTTTCAGAACTTTTCATTGTCCTTGTAAATCACAGCTTTTCATGCTCCTGGTATTTTTCACACCGTTTCATGCTCTTCATATTTTACACACCGTTTCATGCTCTTCATATTTTTCACACCATTTCATGAACCTCATATTGTTCACAACTTTTCATGCTCTTCATAGTTTTCAAACCTTTACATGCTCTTCGTATGTTTCAGAATTTTTCATGCTCTTCGTATTGTTCACAGCTTTTCATGCTCCTGGGATTTTTCACACCTTTTCATGCTCTTCATATTTTTCAGAACTTTTCAAGCTCTTCCTATTTTTCACAGCGTTTCATGCACTTCGTATTTTTCACACCGTTTAATGCTCTTCATATTTATCACACCTTTTCATGCTCTTTGTATTTTTCACCTTTTCATGCTCTTTGTATTTTTCACATCTTTTCATGTTCCTCGTAATTTTTCACAACTTTTCTTGCACTTCGTAATTTTTCACACCTTTTCATGCTCTTCGTATTTTTCACAACTTTTCGTGCTTTTTGTATTATTCACACCTTTTCATGCTCCTTGTATATTTTAGACCTTTTCATGCTCCTCGTATTATTCACACCTTTTCATGCTCCTCGTATATTTTAGACCTTTTCATGCTACTCGTATTTTTCAGACCTTTGCAAGCTCCTCGTATTTTTCAGACCTTTGCATGCTCCTCGTATTTTTCAGACCTTTTCACGCTCCTTGTGTTTTTCACAACTTCCCATGCTCCTCATATTGTTCACACCTTTTCATACTCCTCATATTATTCACAACTTTTTATGCTCCTGGTATTTTTCAGACCTTTTCATGCTCCTCGCATTTTTCACACCTTTTCATGCTCCTCCTATTTTTCAGAACTTTTCATTCTCCTCGTAAATCACAGCTTTTCATGCTCCTGGTATTTTTCAAACCTTTTCATGCTCTTCATATTTTACACACCGTTTCATGCTCTTCATATTTTTCACACCATTTCATGAACCTCATATTGTTCACAACTTTTCATGCTCTTCATAGTTTTCAGACCTTTACATGCTCTTCGTATTTTTCAGAATTTTTCTTGCTCTTCGTATTTTTCACAGCTTTTCATGCTCCTGGTATTTTTCACACCTTTTCATGCTCTTCATATACTTCAGAACTTTTCAAGCTCTTGATATTTTTCAGACCTTTTCAAGCTCTTCGTAGTTTTCACAACCTTTCATGCTCTGCACATTTTTCACACCATTTCAGGCTCTTCGTATGTTTCACACCTTTTCAAGCACTTCGTATTTTTCACAACTTTTCATGCTCTTCGTATTTTTCACACCTCTTCAGGCTCTTCGAAATTTTTCACACCTTTTCATATTTTTCACACCTTTTCATCCTCTTCTCATTTTTCCGTTTCATGCTTTTTGTATTTTTCAGACCTTTTCATGCTCCTCGTATTTTTCAGACCTTTGCATGCTCCTCGTATTTTTCTGAACTTTTCACACTCCTCGTATTTTTCACAACTTCTCATCCTCCTCATATTGTTCACAACTTTCATACTCCTCATATTATTCACAACTTTTCATGCTCATTATATTTTTCACACCTTTTCAGCTCTTCATATTTTTCAGAAATTTTCATGCTCTTCATGCTCTTCGTATTTTCAGAACTTTTCATGCTCCTCATATTTTTCATACCTTTTCATGCTCTTGATATTTTTCAGAAGTTTTCATGTTCTTGATATTTTTCAGACCTTTTCATGCTCTTCAATTTTTCACAACTTTTCATGCCTTTCATATTTTTCAGACCTTTTCAATCTCTTGATATTTTTCAGACCTTTTCATGCTCCTCCTATTTTTCAGAACTTTTCATGCTCTTCGTATTTTTCCCACCTTTTCATGCTCTTTGTATTTTTCACACCTTTTCATGCTCTTCATATTTTTCACACCTTTTCATGCTCTTCATATTTTTTAGAGCTTTTCATGCTCTTCTTATTTTTCACACCATTTCATGCTCCTCATATTTTTCACATCTTTTCATGAGCTTCATATTGTCACACCGTTTCATGCTCCTCAGATTTTTCACAGCTTTTCATGCTCTTCACATTTTTCAGACCTTTTCATGCTCCACATATTTTTCACACGTTTACATGCTCTTCATATTTTACACAACTTCTCATGCTCTTCTTATTTTTTAAACCTTTTCTTGCTCTTCTTATTTTTCACACCGTTTCATGCTCTTCATATTTTTCACACCTTGTCATGCTTTTCAAATTTTTCACACCTTTTCATGCTCTTCGTATTTTTTAAACCTTTTCTTGCTCCTCATATTTTACACAACTTTTCATGCTCTTCATATTTTTTAAACCTTTTCTTGCTCTTCATATTTTACACACCGTTTCATGCTCTTCATATTTTTCACACCTTGTCATGCTTTTCAAATTTTTTACACCTTTTCATGCTCTTCGTATTTTTCAGGTTTTATCATTCTCTTCGTATTTTTCAGATCTTTTCATGCTCTTTGTATTTTTCACACCGTTTCATGCTCTTCGTATTTATCAGATGTTTTCATGATCTTCTTATTTTTCACACCATTTCATGCTTTTCGTATTTATCAGAACTTTTCGTGATCTCCATATTTTTCAGAACTTTTCATGCTCTTCGCATTTTTCACACCGTTTCATGCACTTCATATTTTTCACACCTTTTCATGCTATTCATATTTTTCACACTGTTTCATAATCTTCATATTTTTCACTTCTTTTCATGCTCTTCATATATTTCACACTGTTTCATGCTCTTCATATGTTCACACCATTACATGCTCCTCATATTTATCATAGTTTCATGCTCTTCAAATTTTTCACACCTTTACATGCTCCTCATATTTTTGACACCATTTCTTGCTCCTCGTATTTTTCAGAACTTTTCATGCTCTTCATATTTTTCACACCTTTTCCTGCTCTTCATATTTTTCATACCGTTTCATGCTCTTCATATTCTCACACTGTTTCATGCTCCTCATATTTTTCAGACCTTTCCATGGTCCTCGTATTTTTCAGACCTTTTCATGCTCCTCATAATTTTCAGACCTTGGCATGCTCCTCGTATTTTCCAGACCTTTTCATCCTCCTCATATTTTTCACACCTTTTCACGCTGTTCGTATTTTTCAGGCCTTTGCATGCTCCCTGTATTTTTCACACATTTTCATGCTCCTCGTATTTTTCAGAACTTTTCATGCTCCTCATATTTTGCACACCTTTTCATGCTCTTCGTATTTTTCAGACGTTTGCATGCTCTTCATATTTTTCAGACATTTTCATGCTCTTGATAGTTTTGAAACCTTTTCAGGCTCCTCGTATTTTTCAGACCTTTTCATGCTCCTCGTATTTTTCACACATTTCCATGCTCCTCGTATTTTTCACACCTTTTCACGACCCTTGTATTTTTCAGACCTTTCCATGCTCCTCGTATTTTTCACACCGTTTCATGCTCTTCATATTTTCAGATAGTTTCATGCTCCTCATATTTTTCACACGTTTCATGCTCTTCATATTTTTCAGAAAGCTCTTTGTATTTTTCAGACTTTTTCATGTTCTTGGTAATTTTTCACATCTTTTAATGCTCTCTGAATTTTTCACAACTTTTCATGCTTTTCGTGATTTTTCACAACGTTTCATGCTCTTCATATTTTTCACACCGTTTGATGCGTTTGTACTTTTCACACTTTTTCATGCTCTTTGTATTTTTCACACATTTTAATGCTCTTCGTATATTTCACACCTTTTCATGCACTTCGTATGATTCACACCTTTTCATGCTCTTCATATTTTTCACACCGTTTCATGCTCTTCATATTTTTCACACCTTTTCATGCTCTTCATATTTTTCACACCATTTCATGCTCTTCATATTTTTCACACTGTTTCATGCTCTTCGTATTTTTGACACTTTTTCATGCTCTTCGTATATTTCACACCTTTTCATGCTCTTCATATTTTTCACACCGTTTCATGCTGTTCATATTGTTCACAACTTTTCAGGCTCCCCGTATTTTTCAGACCTTTTCATGCTCCTTGTGTTTTTCAGACCTTTTCATGCTCCTCGTATTTTTCAGACCTTTTCATCCTCCTCGTATTTATCAGACCTTTTCATGCTTCTCGTATTTTTCACACCTTTTCATGCTCCTCGTATTTTTCACACTTTTTCATTCTCCTCGTATTTTTCACACCTTTATATGCTCTTTGTATTTTTCACACCTTTTCATGCTCTTCCTGTTTTTCACACCTTTTCATGCTCTTCGTGTTTTTCACTCCTTTTAATGCTCTTCATATTTTTCAGGCCTTTTCATGCTCTTGATATTTTCCACACCTTTTCATGCTCTCCATGTTTTTCACACCGTTTCTTGCTCTTCGTGTTTTTCACACATTTCATGCTCCTATTTTTCACACTTTTCATGCTCTTCATATTTTCCACACCTTTTCATGCTCCTCGTATTTTTCACACTTTTTCATGCTCCTCATATTTTTCAAACCTTTTCATGCTCTTCGAATTTTTCATTCATTTTCATGCTCTTCGTGTTTTTCACACCTTTTCATGCTCCTCGTATTTTTCACACCTTTTCATGCTCCTCGTATTTTTCACACCTTTTCATGCTCCTCGTATTTTTCAGACCTTGCCTGGTCCTCGTATTTTATAGACCTTTCCATGCTCTTACTATTTTTCAGACAACTTCATGCTCCTCTTATTTTTCAGACCTATTCATGCTCTTCGTATTTTTCAGAACTCTTCATGCTACTCGTATTTTTCAGAACTCTTCATGCTCTTCATACTGTTCACACGTTTTCATGCTCTTCATATATTTCAGACCTTTTCAAATTCTTGATATTTTTCAGACCATTTCATGCTCCTCATATTTTTCACACCTTTTCATGCTCTTTGTAATATTTCACACCTGTTCATGCTCTTCGTGTTTTTGACACCTTTTCATACTCCTCGTATTTTTCACACCTTTTCATGCTCCTCGTATTTTTCAGACCTTTTCATGCTCCCCGTATTTTTCAGACCTTTTTATGCTACTTCTATTTTTCAGACCTTTACATGCTCCTCGTATTTTTCACACCTTTTCATGCTCTTCGTGATTTTCACGCATTTTCATGGTTCTCGTATTTTTCACACCATTTCATGTTCCTCTTTTTTTTTCAGACCTTTTCATGCTCCTCGTATTTTTCACACATTTTCATGCTCCTCGTATTTTTCACACCTTTGCATGCTCTTCGTGATTTTCACGCCTTTTCATGCTCTTTGTATTTTTCAGACCTTTTCATGCTCCGGGTATTTTTCAGAACTTTGCATGCTCTTCATATTTTTCAGAATTTTTAACCTCCTCGTATTTTTCAGATCTTTTCATGCTCCTCAAATTTTTCAGACCTTTCAAGCTCCTCTTATTTTTCAGACCTTTTCATGCTCCTCATATTTTTCACACCTTTTCATGCTCTTCATATAGTTCACACCTTTTCATGCTCTTCATATTGTTCAGAACTTTTCATGCTCCTCGTATTTTTCACAACTTCTCATGCTCCTCATATTGTTCACACCTTTTCATGCTCGTCATAATATTCACACATTTTCATGCTCTTCATATTTTTCACAACTTTTCATGCTCTTCATATTTTTCAGAACTTTTCATTCTCTTCATGCTCTTCGTATTTTCAGACCTATTCATGCTCCTCCTATTTTTCAGACCTTTTCATATTCTGCGTATTTTTCACACCTTTTCTTGCTCTTCATATTTTACACACCGTTTCATGATCTTCATATTTTTCACACCATTTCATTAACCTTATATTATTCACACCTTTTCATGCTCTTCATATTTTACACACCGTTTCAGGCTCTTCGTATGTTTCACACCTTTTCATGCACTTCGTATTTTTCACAAATTTTCATGCTCTTCGTATTTTTCACACCTTTTCAGGCTCTTCGAAATTTTTCACCCCTTTTCATGCTCTTCGTATTTTTCACACCCTGTCGTGCTCTTCATATTTTTTACATCTTTTCATCCTCTTCGTATTTGTCCCATCTTTTCATGTTCTTCGTATTTTTCAGAACTTTTCATGCTCTTCGTATTTTTCACACTATTTCATGCTCTTCGTATTTTTCAGACATTCTGATGCTTCGTATTTTTCACAGCATTTCATGCACTTCGTATTTTTCACACCTTTTCATGCTCTTCATATTTTTCACACCTTTTCATGCTCTTCGTATTTTTCACACCTTTTCATGCTCTTTTTATTTTTCACATCTGTTCATGGTCTTCGTAATTTTTCACAAATTTTCATGCACTTTGTAATTTTTCACACCTTTTCATGCTCTTCGTATTATTCACACCTTTTCATGCTCCTTGTATATTTTAGACCTTTTCATGCTCCTCGTATTATTCACACCTTTTCATGCTCCTCGTATATTTTAGACCTTTTCATGCTACTCGTATTTTTCAGACGTTTGCAAGCTCCTCGTATTTTTCAGACCTTTGCATGCTCCTCGTATTTTTCAGAACTTTTCACGCTCCTCGTGTTTTTCACAACTTCTCATGCTCCTCATATTGTTCACACCTTTTCATACTCCTCATATTATTCACAACTTTTTATGCTTCTGGTATTTTTCAGACCTTTTCATGCTCCTCCTATTTTTCAGAACTTTTCATTGTCCTTGTAAATCACAGCTTTTCATGCTCCTGGTATTTTTCACACCGTTTCATGCTCTTCATATTTTACACACCGTTTCATGCTCTTCATATTTTTCACACCATTTCATGAACCTCATATTGTTCACAACTTTTCATGCTCTTCATAGTTTTCAAACCTTTACATGCTCTTCGTATGTTTCAGAATTTTTCATGCTCTTCGTATTGTTCACAGCTTTTCATGCTCCTGGGATTTTTCACACCTTTTCATGCTCTTCATATTTTTCAGAACTTTTCAAGCTCTTCCTATTTTTCACAGCGTTTCATGCACTTCGTATTTTTCACACCGTTTAATGCTCTTCATATTTATCACACCTTTTCATGCTCTTTGTATTTTTCACCTTTTCATGCTCTTTGTATTTTTCACATCTTTTCATGTTCCTCGTAATTTTTCACAACTTTTCTTGCACTTCGTAATTTTTCACACCTTTTCATGCTCTTCGTATTTTTCACAACTTTTCGTGCTTTTTGTATTATTCACACCTTTTCATGCTCCTTGTATATTTTAGACCTTTTCATGCTCCTCGTATTATTCACACCTTTTCATGCTCCTCGTATATTTTAGACCTTTTCATGCTACTCGTATTTTTCAGACCTTTGCAAGCTCCTCGTATTTTTCAGACCTTTGCATGCTCCTCGTATTTTTCAGACCTTTTCACGCTCCTTGTGTTTTTCACAACTTCCCATGCTCCTCATATTGTTCACACCTTTTCATACTCCTCATATTATTCACAACTTTTTATGCTCCTGGTATTTTTCAGACCTTTTCATGCTCCTCGCATTTTTCACACCTTTTCATGCTCCTCCTATTTTTCAGAACTTTTCATTCTCCTCGTAAATCACAGCTTTTCATGCTCCTGGTATTTTTCAAACCTTTTCATGCTCTTCATATTTTACACACCGTTTCATGCTCTTCATATTTTTCACACCATTTCATGAACCTCATATTGTTCACAACTTTTCATGCTCTTCATAGTTTTCAGACCTTTACATGCTCTTCGTATTTTTCAGAATTTTTCTTGCTCTTCGTATTTTTCACAGCTTTTCATGCTCCTGGTATTTTTCACACCTTTTCATGCTCTTCATATACTTCAGAACTTTTCAAGCTCTTGATATTTTTCAGACCTTTTCAAGCTCTTCGTAGTTTTCACAACCTTTCATGCTCTGCACATTTTTCACACCATTTCAGGCTCTTCGTATGTTTCACACCTTTTCAAGCACTTCGTATTTTTCACAACTTTTCATGCTCTTCGTATTTTTCACACCTCTTCAGGCTCTTCGAAATTTTTCACACCTTTTCATATTTTTCACACCTTTTCATCCTCTTCTCATTTTTCCGTTTCATGCTTTTTGTATTTTTCAGACCTTTTCATGCTCCTCGTATTTTTCAGACCTTTGCATGCTCCTCGTATTTTTCTGAACTTTTCACACTCCTCGTATTTTTCACAACTTCTCATCCTCCTCATATTGTTCACAACTTTCATACTCCTCATATTATTCACAACTTTTCATGCTCATTATATTTTTCACACCTTTTCAGCTCTTCATATTTTTCAGAAATTTTCATGCTCTTCATGCTCTTCGTATTTTCAGAACTTTTCATGCTCCTCATATTTTTCATACCTTTTCATGCTCTTGATATTTTTCAGAAGTTTTCATGTTCTTGATATTTTTCAGACCTTTTCATGCTCTTCAATTTTTCACAACTTTTCATGCCTTTCATATTTTTCAGACCTTTTCAATCTCTTGATATTTTTCAGACCTTTTCATGCTCCTCCTATTTTTCAGAACTTTTCATGCTCTTCGTATTTTTCCCACCTTTTCATGCTCTTTGTATTTTTCACACCTTTTCATGCTCTTCATATTTTTCACACCTTTTCATGCTCTTCATATTTTTTAGAGCTTTTCATGCTCTTCTTATTTTTCACACCATTTCATGCTCCTCATATTTTTCACATCTTTTCATGAGCTTCATATTGTCACACCGTTTCATGCTCCTCAGATTTTTCACAGCTTTTCATGCTCTTCACATTTTTCAGACCTTTTCATGCTCCACATATTTTTCACACGTTTACATGCTCTTCATATTTTACACAACTTCTCATGCTCTTCTTATTTTTTAAACCTTTTCTTGCTCTTCTTATTTTTCACACCGTTTCATGCTCTTCATATTTTTCACACCTTGTCATGCTTTTCAAATTTTTCACACCTTTTCATGCTCTTCGTATTTTTTAAACCTTTTCTTGCTCCTCATATTTTACACAACTTTTCATGCTCTTCATATTTTTTAAACCTTTTCTTGCTCTTCATATTTTACACACCGTTTCATGCTCTTCATATTTTTCACACCTTGTCATGCTTTTCAAATTTTTTACACCTTTTCATGCTCTTCGTATTTTTCAGGTTTTATCATTCTCTTCGTATTTTTCAGATCTTTTCATGCTCTTTGTATTTTTCACACCGTTTCATGCTCTTCGTATTTATCAGATGTTTTCATGATCTTCTTATTTTTCACACCATTTCATGCTTTTCGTATTTATCAGAACTTTTCGTGATCTCCATATTTTTCAGAACTTTTCATGCTCTTCGCATTTTTCACACCGTTTCATGCACTTCATATTTTTCACACCTTTTCATGCTATTCATATTTTTCACACTGTTTCATAATCTTCATATTTTTCACTTCTTTTCATGCTCTTCATATATTTCACACTGTTTCATGCTCTTCATATGTTCACACCATTACATGCTCCTCATATTTATCATAGTTTCATGCTCTTCAAATTTTTCACACCTTTACATGCTCCTCATATTTTTGACACCATTTCTTGCTCCTCGTATTTTTCAGAACTTTTCATGCTCTTCATATTTTTCACACCTTTTCCTGCTCTTCATATTTTTCATACCGTTTCATGCTCTTCATATTCTCACACTGTTTCATGCTCCTCATATTTTTCAGACCTTTCCATGGTCCTCGTATTTTTCAGACCTTTTCATGCTCCTCATAATTTTCAGACCTTGGCATGCTCCTCGTATTTTCCAGACCTTTTCATCCTCCTCATATTTTTCACACCTTTTCACGCTGTTCGTATTTTTCAGGCCTTTGCATGCTCCCTGTATTTTTCACACATTTTCATGCTCCTCGTATTTTTCAGAACTTTTCATGCTCCTCATATTTTGCACACCTTTTCATGCTCTTCGTATTTTTCAGACGTTTGCATGCTCTTCATATTTTTCAGACATTTTCATGCTCTTGATAGTTTTGAAACCTTTTCAGGCTCCTCGTATTTTTCAGACCTTTTCATGCTCCTCGTATTTTTCACACATTTCCATGCTCCTCGTATTTTTCACACCTTTTCACGACCCTTGTATTTTTCAGACCTTTCCATGCTCCTCGTATTTTTCACACCGTTTCATGCTCTTCATATTTTCAGATAGTTTCATGCTCCTCATATTTTTCACACGTTTCATGCTCTTCATATTTTTCAGAAAGCTCTTTGTATTTTTCAGACTTTTTCATGTTCTTGGTAATTTTTCACATCTTTTAATGCTCTCTGAATTTTTCACAACTTTTCATGCTTTTCGTGATTTTTCACAACGTTTCATGCTCTTCATATTTTTCACACCGTTTGATGCGTTTGTACTTTTCACACTTTTTCATGCTCTTTGTATTTTTCACACATTTTAATGCTCTTCGTATATTTCACACCTTTTCATGCACTTCGTATGATTCACACCTTTTCATGCTCTTCATATTTTTCACACCGTTTCATGCTCTTCATATTTTTCACACCTTTTCATGCTCTTCATATTTTTCACACCATTTCATGCTCTTCATATTTTTCACACTGTTTCATGCTCTTCGTATTTTTGACACTTTTTCATGCTCTTCGTATATTTCACACCTTTTCATGCTCTTCATATTTTTCACACCGTTTCATGCTGTTCATATTGTTCACAACTTTTCAGGCTCCCCGTATTTTTCAGACCTTTTCATGCTCCTTGTGTTTTTCAGACCTTTTCATGCTCCTCGTATTTTTCAGACCTTTTCATCCTCCTCGTATTTATCAGACCTTTTCATGCTTCTCGTATTTTTCACACCTTTTCATGCTCCTCGTATTTTTCACACTTTTTCATTCTCCTCGTATTTTTCACACCTTTATATGCTCTTTGTATTTTTCACACCTTTTCATGCTCTTCCTGTTTTTCACACCTTTTCATGCTCTTCGTGTTTTTCACTCCTTTTAATGCTCTTCATATTTTTCAGGCCTTTTCATGCTCTTGATATTTTCCACACCTTTTCATGCTCTCCATGTTTTTCACACCGTTTCTTGCTCTTCGTGTTTTTCACACATTTCATGCTCCTATTTTTCACACTTTTCATGCTCTTCATATTTTCCACACCTTTTCATGCTCCTCGTATTTTTCACACTTTTTCATGCTCCTCATATTTTTCAAACCTTTTCATGCTCTTCGAATTTTTCATTCATTTTCATGCTCTTCGTGTTTTTCACACCTTTTCATGCTCCTCGTATTTTTCACACCTTTTCATGCTCCTCGTATTTTTCACACCTTTTCATGCTCCTCGTATTTTTCAGACCTTGCCTGGTCCTCGTATTTTATAGACCTTTCCATGCTCTTACTATTTTTCAGACAACTTCATGCTCCTCTTATTTTTCAGACCTATTCATGCTCTTCGTATTTTTCAGAACTCTTCATGCTACTCGTATTTTTCAGAACTCTTCATGCTCTTCATACTGTTCACACGTTTTCATGCTCTTCATATATTTCAGACCTTTTCAAATTCTTGATATTTTTCAGACCATTTCATGCTCCTCATATTTTTCACACCTTTTCATGCTCTTTGTAATATTTCACACCTGTTCATGCTCTTCGTGTTTTTGACACCTTTTCATACTCCTCGTATTTTTCACACCTTTTCATGCTCCTCGTATTTTTCAGACCTTTTCATGCTCCCCGTATTTTTCAGACCTTTTTATGCTACTTCTATTTTTCAGACCTTTACATGCTCCTCGTATTTTTCACACCTTTTCATGCTCTTCGTGATTTTCACGCATTTTCATGGTTCTCGTATTTTTCACACCATTTCATGTTCCTCTTTTTTTTTCAGACCTTTTCATGCTCCTCGTATTTTTCACACATTTTCATGCTCCTCGTATTTTTCACACCTTTGCATGCTCTTCGTGATTTTCACGCCTTTTCATGCTCTTTGTATTTTTCAGACCTTTTCATGCTCCGGGTATTTTTCAGAACTTTGCATGCTCTTCATATTTTTCAGAATTTTTAACCTCCTCGTATTTTTCAGATCTTTTCATGCTCCTCAAATTTTTCAGACCTTTCAAGCTCCTCTTATTTTTCAGACCTTTTCATGCTCCTCATATTTTTCACACCTTTTCATGCTCTTCATATAGTTCACACCTTTTCATGCTCTTCATATTGTTCAGAACTTTTCATGCTCCTCGTATTTTTCACAACTTCTCATGCTCCTCATATTGTTCACACCTTTTCATGCTCGTCATAATATTCACACATTTTCATGCTCTTCATATTTTTCACAACTTTTCATGCTCTTCATATTTTTCAGAACTTTTCATTCTCTTCATGCTCTTCGTATTTTCAGACCTATTCATGCTCCTCCTATTTTTCAGACCTTTTCATATTCTGCGTATTTTTCACACCTTTTCTTGCTCTTCATATTTTACACACCGTTTCATGATCTTCATATTTTTCACACCATTTCATTAACCTTATATTATTCACACCTTTTCATGCTCTTCATATTTTACACACCGTTTCAGGCTCTTCGTATGTTTCACACCTTTTCATGCACTTCGTATTTTTCACAAATTTTCATGCTCTTCGTATTTTTCACACCTTTTCAGGCTCTTCGTATTTTTCACACCCTGTCGTGCTCTTCATATTTTTTACATCTTTTCATCCTCTTCGTATTTGTCCCATCTTTTCATGTTCTTCGTATTTTTCAGAACTTTTCATGCTCTTCGTATTTTTCACACTATTTCATGCTCTTCGTATTTTTCAGACATTCTGATGCTTCGTATTTTTCACAGCATTTCATGCACTTCGTATTTTTCACACCTTTTCATGCTCTTCATATTTTTCACACCTTTTCATGCTCTTCGTATTTTTCACACCTTTTCATGCTCTTTTTATTTTTCACATCTGTTCATGGTCTTCGTAATTTTTCACAAATTTTCATGCACTTTGTAATTTTTCACACCTTTTCATGCTCTTCGTATTATTCACACCTTTTCATGCTCCTTGTATATTTTAGACCTTTTCATGCTCCTCGTATTATTCACACCTTTTCATGCTCCTCGTATATTTTAGACCTTTTCATGCTACTCGTATTTTTCAGACGTTTGCAAGCTCCTCGTATTTTTCAGACCTTTGCATGCTCCTCGTATTTTTCAGAACTTTTCACGCTCCTCGTGTTTTTCACAACTTCTCATGCTCCTCATATTGTTCACACCTTTTCATACTCCTCATATTATTCACAACTTTTTATGCTTCTGGTATTTTTCAGACCTTTTCATGCTCCTCCTATTTTTCAGAACTTTTCATTGTCCTTGTAAATCACAGCTTTTCATGCTCCTGGTATTTTTCACACCGTTTCATGCTCTTCATATTTTACACACCGTTTCATGCTCTTCATATTTTTCACACCATTTCATGAACCTCATATTGTTCACAACTTTTCATGCTCTTCATAGTTTTCAAACCTTTACATGCTCTTCGTATGTTTCAGAATTTTTCATGCTCTTCGTATTGTTCACAGCTTTTCATGCTCCTGGGATTTTTCACACCTTTTCATGCTCTTCATATTTTTCAGAACTTTTCAAGCTCTTCCTATTTTTCACAGCGTTTCATGCACTTCGTATTTTTCACACCGTTTAATGCTCTTCATATTTATCACACCTTTTCATGCTCTTTGTATTTTTCACCTTTTCATGCTCTTTGTATTTTTCACATCTTTTCATGTTCCTCGTAATTTTTCACAACTTTTCTTGCACTTCGTAATTTTTCACACCTTTTCATGCTCTTCGTATTTTTCACAACTTTTCGTGCTTTTTGTATTATTCACACCTTTTCATGCTCCTTGTATATTTTAGACCTTTTCATGCTCCTCGTATTATTCACACCTTTTCATGCTCCTCGTATATTTTAGACCTTTTCATGCTACTCGTATTTTTCAGACCTTTGCAAGCTCCTCGTATTTTTCAGACCTTTGCATGCTCCTCGTATTTTTCAGACCTTTTCACGCTCCTTGTGTTTTTCACAACTTCCCATGCTCCTCATATTGTTCACACCTTTTCATACTCCTCATATTATTCACAACTTTTTATGCTCCTGGTATTTTTCAGACCTTTTCATGCTCCTCGCATTTTTCACACCTTTTCATGCTCCTCCTATTTTTCAGAACTTTTCATTCTCCTCGTAAATCACAGCTTTTCATGCTCCTGGTATTTTTCAAACCTTTTCATGCTCTTCATATTTTACACACCGTTTCATGCTCTTCATATTTTTCACACCATTTCATGAACCTCATATTGTTCACAACTTTTCATGCTCTTCATAGTTTTCAGACCTTTACATGCTCTTCGTATTTTTCAGAATTTTTCTTGCTCTTCGTATTTTTCACAGCTTTTCATGCTCCTGGTATTTTTCACACCTTTTCATGCTCTTCATATACTTCAGAACTTTTCAAGCTCTTGATATTTTTCAGACCTTTTCAAGCTCTTCGTAGTTTTCACAACCTTTCATGCTCTGCACATTTTTCACACCATTTCAGGCTCTTCGTATGTTTCACACCTTTTCAAGCACTTCGTATTTTTCACAACTTTTCATGCTCTTCGTATTTTTCACACCTCTTCAGGCTCTTCGAAATTTTTCACACCTTTTCATATTTTTCACACCTTTTCATCCTCTTCTCATTTTTCCGTTTCATGCTTTTTGTATTTTTCAGACCTTTTCATGCTCCTCGTATTTTTCAGACCTTTGCATGCTCCTCGTATTTTTCTGAACTTTTCACACTCCTCGTATTTTTCACAACTTCTCATCCTCCTCATATTGTTCACAACTTTCATACTCCTCATAGTATTCACAACTTTTCATGCTCATTATATTTTTCACACCTTTTCAGCTCTTCATATTTTTCAGAAATTTTCATGCTCTTCATGCTCTTCGTATTTTCAGAACTTTTCATGCTCCTCATATTTTTCATACCTTTTCATGCTCTTGATATTTTTCAGAAGTTTTCATGTTCTTGATATTTTTCAGACCTTTTCATGCTCTTCAATTTTTCACAACTTTTCATGCCTTTCATATTTTTCAGACCTTTTCAATCTCTTGATATTTTTCAGACCTTTTCATGCTCCTCCTATTTTTCAGAACTTTTCATGCTCTTCGTATTTTTCCCACCTTTTCATGCTCTTTGTATTTTTCACACCTTTTCATGCTCTTCATATTTTTCACACCTTTTCATGCTCTTCATATTTTTTAGAGCTTTTCATGCTCTTCTTATTTTTCACACCATTTCATGCTCCTCATATTTTTCACATCTTTTCATGAGCTTCATATTGTCACACCGTTTCATGCTCCTCAGATTTTTCACAGCTTTTCATGCTCTTCACATTTTTCAGACCTTTTCATGCTCCACATATTTTTCACACGTTTACATGCTCTTCATATTTTACACAACTTCTCATGCTCTTCTTATTTTTTAAACCTTTTCTTGCTCTTCTTATTTTTCACACCGTTTCATGCTCTTCATATTTTTCACACCTTGTCATGCTTTTCAAATTTTTCACACCTTTTCATGCTCTTCGTATTTTTTAAACCTTTTCTTGCTCCTCATATTTTACACAACTTTTCATGCTCTTCATATTTTTTAAACCTTTTCTTGCTCTTCATATTTTACACACCGTTTCATGCTCTTCATATTTTTCACACCTTGTCATGCTTTTCAAATTTTTTACACCTTTTCATGTTCTTCGTATTTTTCAGGTTTTATCATTCTCTTCGTATTTTTCAGATCTTTTCATGCTCTTTGTATTTTTCACACCGTTTCATGCTCTTCGTATTTATCAGATGTTTTCATGATCTTCTTATTTTTCACACCATTTCATGCTTTTCGTATTTATCAGAACTTTTCGTGATCTCCATATTTTTCAGAACTTTTCATGCTCTTCGCATTTTTCACACCGTTTCATGCACTTCATATTTTTCACACCTTTTCATGCTATTCATATTTTTCACACTGTTTCATAATCTTCATATTTTTCACTTCTTTTCATGCTCTTCATATATTTCACACTGTTTCATGCTCTTCATATGTTCACACCATTACATGCTCCTCATATTTATCATAGTTTCATGCTCTTCAAATTTTTCACACCTTTACATGCTCCTCATATCTTTGACACCATATCTTGCTCCTCGTATTTTTCAGAACTTTTCATGCTCTTCATATTTTTCACACCTTTACATGCTCCTCATATTTTTGACACCTTTTCTTGCTCCTCATATTTTTCACACCGTTTCATGCTCTTCATATTTTTCACACCTTTTCCTGCTCTTCATATTTTTCATACCGTTTCATGCTCTTCATATTCTCACACTGTTTCATGCTCCTTATATTTTTCAGACCTTTCCATGGTCCTCGTATTTTTCAGACCTTTTCATGCTCCTCATAATTTTCAGACCTTGGCATGCTCCTCGTATTTTCCAGACCTTTTCATCCTCCTCATATTTTTCACACCTTTTCACGCTGTTCGTATTTTTCAGGCCTTTGCATGCTCCCTGTATTTTTCACACATTTTCATGCTCCTCGTATTTTTCAGAACTTTTCATGCTCCTCATATTTTGCACACCTTTTCACGCTCTTCATATTTTTCAGGCCTTTGCATGCTCCTTGTATTTTTCACACATTTTCATGCTCCTCGTATTTTTCAGAACTTTTCATGCTCCTCATATTTTGCACACCTTTTCATGCTCTTCGTATTTTTCAGACGTTTGCATGCTCTTCATATTTTTCAGACATTTTCATGCTCTTGATAGTTTTGAAACCTTTTCAGGCTCCTCGTATTTTTCAGACCTTTTCATGCTCCTCGTATTTTTCACACATTTCCATGCTCCTCGTATTTTTCACACCTTTTCACGACCCTTGTATTTTTCAGACCTTTCCATGCTCCTCGTATTTTTCACACCGTTTCATGCTCTTCATATTTTCAGATAGTTTCATGCTCCTCATATTTTTCACACGTTTCATGCTCTTCATATTTTTCAGAAAGCTCTTTGTATTTTTCAGACTTTTTCATGTTCTTGGTAATTTTTCACATCTTTTAATGCTCTCTGAATTTTTCACAACTTTTCATGCTTTTCGTGATTTTTCACAACGTTTCATGCTCTTCATATTTTTCACACCGTTTGATGCGTTTGTACTTTTCACACTTTTTCATGCTCTTTGTATTTTTCACACATTTTAATGCTCTTCGTATATTTCACACCTTTACATGCACTTCGTATGATTCACACCTTTTCATGCTCTTCATATTTTTCACACCGTTTCATGCTCTTCATATTTTTCACACCTTTTCATGCTCTTCATATTTTTCACACCATTTCATGCTCTTCATATTTTTCACACTGTTTCATGCTCTTCGTATTTTTGACACTTTTTCATGCTCTTCGTATATTTCACACCTTTTCATGCTCTTCATATTTTTCACACCGTTTCATGCTGTTCATATTGTTCACAACTTTTCAGGCTCCCCGTATTTTTCAGACCTTTTCATGCTCCTTGTGTTTTTCAGACCTTTTCATGCTTCTCGTATTTTTCACACCTTTTCATGCTCCTCGTATTTTTCACACTTTTTCATTCTCCTCGTATTTTTCACACCTATATGCTCTTTGTATTTTTCACACCTTTTCATGCTCTTCCTGTTTTTCACACCTTTTCATGCTCTTCGTGTTTTTCACTCCTTTTAATGCTCTTCATATTTTTCAGGCCTTTTCATGCTCTTGATATTTTCCACACCTTTTCATGCTCTCCATGTTTTTCACACCGTTTCTTGCTCTTCGTGTTTTTCACACATTTCATGCTCCTATTTTTCACACTTTTCATGCTCTTCATATTTTTCACACCTTTTCATGCTCCTCGTATTTTTCACACTTTTTCATGCTCCTCATATTTTTCAAACCTTTTCATGCTCTTCGAATTTTTCATTCATTTTCATGCTCTTCGTGTTTTTCACACCTTTTCATGCTCCTCGTATTTTTCACACCTTTTCATGCTCCTCGTATTTTTCACACCTTTTCATGCTCCTCGTATTTTTCAGACCTTGCCTGGTCCTCGTATTTTATAGACCTTTCCATGCTCTTACTATTTTTCAGTCATCTTCATGCTCCTCTTATTTTTCAGACCTATTCATGCTCTTCGTATTTTTCAGAACTCTTCATGCTACTCGTATTTTTCAGAACTCTTCATGCTCTTCATACTGTTCACACGTTTTCATGCTCTTCGTATATTTCAGACCTTTTCAAATTCTTGATATTTTTCAGACCATTTCATGCTCCTCATATTTTTCACACCTTTTCATGCTCTTTGTAATATTTCACACCTGTTCATGCTCTTCGTATTTTTGACACCTTTTCATACTCCTCGTATTTTTCACACCTTTTCATGCTCCTCGTATTTTTCAGACCTTTTCATGCTCCCCGTATTTTTCAGACCTTTTTATGCTACTTCTATTTTTCAGACCTTTACATGTTCCTCGTATTTTTCACACCTTTTCATGCTCTTCGTGATTTTCACGCATTTTCATGGTTCTCGTATTTTTCACACCATTTCATGTTCCTCTTTTTTTTTTCAGACCTTTTCATGCTCCTCGTATTTTTCACACATTTTCATGCTCCTCGTATTTTTCACACCTTTGCATGCTCTTCGTGATTTTCACGCCTTTTCATGCTCTTTGTATTTTTCAGACCTTTTCATGCTCCGGGTATTTTTCAGAACTTTGCATGCTCTTCATATTTTTCAGAATTTTTCAACCTCCTCGTATTTTTCAGATCTTTTCATGCTCCTCAAATTTTTCAGACCTTTCAAGCTCCTCTTATTTTTCAGACCTTTTCATGCTCCTCATATTTTTCACACCTTTTCATGCTCTTCATATAGTTCACACCTTTTCATGCTCTTCATATTGTTCAGAACTTTTCATGCTCCTCGTATTTTTCACAACTTCTCATGCTCCTCATATTGTTCACACCTTTTCATGCTCGTCATAATATTCACACATTTTCATGCTCTTCATATTTTTCACAACTTTTCATGCTCTTCATATTTTTCAGAACTTTTCATTCTCTTCATGCTCTTCGTATTTTCAGACCTATTCATGCTCCTCCTATTTTTCAGACCTTTTCATATTCTGCGTATTTTTCACACCTTTTCTTGCTCTTCATATTTTACACACCGTTTCATGCTCTTCATATTTTTCACACCATTTCATTAACCTTATATTATTCACACCTTTTCATGCTCTTCATATTTTACACACCGTTTCAGGCTCTTCGTATGTTTCACACCTTTTCATGCACTTCGTATTTTTCACAAATTTTCATGCTCTTCGTATTTTTCACACCTTTTCAGGCTCTTCGAAATTTTTCACCCCTTTTCATGCTCTTCGTATTTTTCACACCCTGTCGTGCTCTTCATATTTTTTACATCTTTTCATCCTCTTCGTATTTGTCCCATCTTTTCATGTTCTTCGTATTTTTCAGAACTTTTCATGCTCTTCGTATTTTTCACACTATTTCATGCTCTTCGTATTTTTCAGACATTCTGATGCTTCGTATTTTTCACAGCGTTTCATGCACTTCGTATTTTTCACACCTTTTCATGCTCTTCATATTTTTCACACCTTTTCATGCTCTTCGTATTTTTCACACCTTTTCATGCTCTTTTTATTTTTCACATCTGTTCATGGACTTCGTAATTTTTCACAAATTTTCATGCACTTTGTAATTTTTCACACCTTTTCATGCTCTTCGTATTTTTCACACCTTTTCATGCTTTTCGTATTATTCACACCTTTTCATGCTCCTTGTATATTTTAGACCTTTTCATGCTCCTCGTATTATTCACACCTTTTCATGCTCCTCGTATATTTTAGACCTTTTCATGCTACTCGTATTTTTCAGACGTTTGCAAGCTCCTCGTATTTTTCAGACCTTTGCATGCTCCTCGTATTTTTCAGAACTTTTCACGCTCCTCGTGTTTTTCACAACTTCTCATGCTCCTCATATTGTTCACACCTTTTCATACTCCTCATATTATTCACAACTTTTTATGCTTCTGGTATTTTTCAGACCTTTTCATGCTCCTCCTATTTTTCAGAACGTTTCATTGTCCTTGTAAATCACAGCTTTTCATGCTCCTGGTATTTTTCACACCGTTTCATGCTCTTCATATTTTACACACCGTTTCATGCTCTTCATATTTTTCACACCATTTCATGAACCTCATATTGTTCACAACTTTTCATGCTCTTCATAGTTTTCAAACCTTTACATGCTCTTCGTATGTTTCAGAATTTTTCATGCTCTTCATATTGTTCACAGCTTTTCATGCTCCTGGGATTTTTCACACCTTTTCATGCTCTTCATATTTTTCAGAACTTTTCAAGCTCTTCCTATTTTTCACAGCGTTTCATGCACTTCGTATTTTTCACACCGTTTCATGCTCTTCATATTTATCACACCTTTTCATGCTCTTTGTATTTTTCACCTTTTCATGCTCTTTGTATTTTTCACATCTTTTCATGTTCCTCGTAATTTTTCACAACTTTTCTTGCACTTCGTAATTTTTCACACCTTTTCATGCTCTTCGTATTTTTCACAACTTTTCGTGCTTTTTGTATTATTCACACCTTTTCATGCTCCTTGTATATTTTAGACCTTTTCATGCTCCTCGTATTATTCACACCTTTTCATGCTCCTCGTATATTTTAGACCTTTTCATGCTACTCGTATTTTTCAGACCTTTGCAAGCTCCTCGTATTTTTCAGACCTTTGCATGCTCCTCGTATTTTTCAGACCTTTTCACGCTCCTTGTGTTTTTCACAACTTCCCATGCTCCTCATATTGTTCACACCTTTTCATACTCCTCATATTATTCACAACTTTTTATGCTCCTGGTATTTTTCAGACCTTTTCATGCTCCTCGCATTTTTCACACCTTTTCATGCTCCTCCTATTTTTCAGAACTTTTCATTCTCCTCGTAAATCACAGCTTTTCATGCTCCTGGTATTTTTCAAACCTTTTCATGCTCTTCATATTTTACACACCGTTTCATGCTCTTCATATTTTTCACACCATTTCATGAACCTCATATTGTTCACAACTTTTCATGCTCTTCATAGTTTTCAGACCTTTACATGCTCTTCGTATTTTTCAGAATTTTTCTTGCTCTTCGTATTTTTCACAGCTTTTCATGCTCCTGGTATTTTTCACACCTTTTCATGCTCTTCATATACTTCAGAACTTTTCAAGCTCTTGATATTTTTCAGACCTTTTCAAGCTCTTCGTAGTTTTCACAACCTTTCATGCTCTGCACATTTTTCACACCATTTCAGGCTCTTCGTATGTTTCACACCTTTTCAAGCACTTCGTATTTTTCACAACTTTTCATGCTCTTCGTATTTTTCACACCTCTTCAGGCTCTTCGAAATTTTTCACACCTTTTCATATTTTTCACACCTTTTCATCCTCTTCTCATTTTTCCGTTTCATGCTTTTTGTATTTTTCAGACCTTTTCATGCTCCTCGTATTTTTCAGACCTTTGCATGCTCCTCGTATTTTTCTGAACTTTTCACACTCCTCGTATTTTTCACAACTTCTCATCCTCCTCATATTGTTCACAACTTTCATACTCCTCATATTATTCACAACTTTTCATGCTCATTATATTTTTCACACCTTTTCAGCTCTTCATATTTTTCAGAAATTTTCATGCTCTTCATGCTCTTCGTATTTTCAGAACTTTTCATGCTCCTCATATTTTTCATACCTTTTCATGCTCTTGATATTTTTCAGAAGTTTTCATGTTCTTGATATTTTTCAGACCTTTTCATGCTCTTCAATTTTTCACAACTTTTCATGCCTTTCATATTTTTCAGACCTTTTCAATCTCTTGATATTTTTCAGACCTTTTCATGCTCCTCCTATTTTTCAGAACTTTTCATGCTCTTCGTATTTTTCCCACCTTTTCATGCTCTTTGTATTTTTCACACCTTTTCATGCTCTTCATATTTTTCACACCTTTTCATGCTCTTCATATTTTTTAGAGCTTTTCATGCTCTTCTTATTTTTCACACCATTTCATGCTCCTCATATTTTTCACATCTTTTCATGAGCTTCATATTGTCACACCGTTTCATGCTCCTCAGATTTTTCACAGCTTTTCATGCTCTTCACATTTTTCAGACCTTTTCATGCTCCACATATTTTTCACACGTTTACATGCTCTTCATATTTTACACAACTTCTCATGCTCTTCTTATTTTTTAAACCTTTTCTTGCTCTTCTTATTTTTCACACCGTTTCATGCTCTTCATATTTTTCACACCTTGTCATGCTTTTCAAATTTTTCACACCTTTTCATGCTCTTCGTATTTTTTAAACCTTTTCTTGCTCCTCATATTTTACACAACTTTTCATGCTCTTCATATTTTTTAAACCTTTTCTTGCTCTTCATATTTTACACACCGTTTCATGCTCTTCATATTTTTCACACCTTGTCATGCTTTTCAAATTTTTTACACCTTTTCATGCTCTTCGTATTTTTCAGGTTTTATCATTCTCTTCGTATTTTTCAGATCTTTTCATGCTCTTTGTATTTTTCACACCATTTCATGCTCTTCGTATTTATCAGATGTTTTCATGATCTTCTTATTTTTCACACCATTTCATGCTTTTCGTATTTATCAGAACTTTTCGTGATCTCCATATTTTTCAGAACTTTTCATGCTCTTCGCATTTTTCACACCGTTTCATGCACTTCATATTTTTCACACCTTTTCATGCTATTCATATTTTTCACACAGTTTCATAATCTTCATATTTTTCACTTCTTTTCATGCTCTTCATATATTTCACACTGTTTCATGCTCTTCATATGTTCACACCATTACATGCTCCTCATATTTATCATAGTTTCATGCTCTTCAAATTTTTCACACCTTTACATGCTCCTCATATCTTTGACACCATTTCTTGCTCCTCGTATTTTTCAGAACTTTTCATGCTCTTCATATTTTTCACACCTTTACATGCTCCTCATATTTTTGACACCTTTTCTTGCTCCTCATATTTTTCACACCGTTTCTTGCTCTTCATATTTTTCACACCTTTTCCTGCTCTTCATATTTTTCATACCGTTTCATGCTCTTCATATTCTCACACTGTTTCATGCTCCTCATATTTTTCAGACCTTTCCATGGTCCTCGTATTTTTCAGACCTTTTCATGCTCCTCATAATTTTCAGACCTTGGCATGCTCCTCGTATTTTCCAGACCTTTTCATCCTCCTCATATTTTTCACACCTTTTCACGCTCTTCGTATTTTTCAGGCCTTTGCATGCTCCTTGTATTTTTCACACATTTTCATGCTCCTCGTATTTTTCAGAACTTTTCATGCTCCTCATATTTTGCACACCTTTTCACGCTCTTCGTATTTTTCAGACGTTTGCATGCTCTTCATATTTTTCAGACATTTTCATGCTCTTGATAGTTTTGAAACCTTTTCAGGCTCCTCGTATTTTTCAGACCTTTTCATGCTCCTCGTATTTTTCACACATTTCCATGCTCCTCGTATTTTTCACACCTTTTCACGACCCTTGTATTTTTCAGACCTTTCCATGCTCCTCGTATTTTTCACACCGTTTCATGCTCTTCATATTTTCAGATAGTTTCATGCTCCTCATATTTTTCACACGTTTCATGCTCTTCATATTTTTCAGAAAGCTCTTTGTATTTTTCAGACTTTTTCATGTTCTTGGTAATTTTTCACATCTTTTAATGCTCTCTGAATTTTTCACAACTTTTCATGCTTTTCGTGATTTTTCACAACGTTTCATGCTCTTCATATTTTTCACACCGTTTGATGCGTTTGTACTTTTCACACTTTTTCATGCTCTTTGTATTTTTCACACATTTTAATGCTCTTCGTATATTTCACAACTTTTCATGCACTTCGTATGATTCACACCTTTTCATGCTCTTCATATTTTTCACACCGTTTCATGCTCTTCATATTTTTCACACCTTTTCATGCTCTTCATATTTTTCACACCATTTCATGCTCTTCATATTTTTCACACTGTTTCATGCTCTTCGTATTTTTGACACTTTTTCATGCTCTTCGTATATTTCACACCTTTTCATGCTCTTCATATTTTTCACACCGTTTCATGCTGTTCATATTGTTCACAACTTTTCAGGCTCCCCGTATTTTTCAGACCTTTTCATGCTCCTTGTGTTTTTCAGACCTTTTCATGCTCCTCGTATTTTTCAGACCTTTTCATCCTCCTCGTATTTATCAGACCTTTTCATGCTTCTCGTATTTTTCACACCTTTTCATGCTCCTCGTATTTTTCACACTTTTTCATTCTCCTCGTATTTTTCACACCTTTATATGCTCTTTGTATTTTTCACACCTTTTCATGCTCTTCCTGTTTTTCACACCTTTTCATGCTCTTCATGTTTTTCACTCCTTTTAATGCTCTTCATATTTTTCAGGCCTTTTCATGCTCTTGATATTTTCCACACCTTTTCATGCTCTCCATGTTTTTCACACCGTTTCTTGCTCTTCGTGTTTTTCACACATTTCATGCTCCTATTTTTCACACTTTTCATGCTCTTCATATTTTCCACACCTTTTCATGCTCCTCGTATTTTTCACACTTTTTCATGCTCCTCATATTTTTCAAACCTTTTCATGCTCTTCGAATTTTTCATTCATTTTCATGCTCTTCGTGTTTTTCACACCTTTTCATGCTCCTCGTATTTTTCACACCTTTTCATGCTCCTCGTATTTTTCACACCTTTTCATGCTCCTCGTATTTTTCAGACCTTGCCTGGTCCTCGTATTTTATAGACCTTTCCATGCTCTTACTATTTTTCAGACATCTTCATGCTCCTCTTATTTTTCAGACCTATTCATGCTCTTCGTATTTTTCAGAACTCTTCATGCTACTCGTATTTTTCAGAACTCTTCATGCTCTTCATACTGTTCACACGTTTTCATGCTCTTCGTATATTTCAGACCTTTTCAAATTCTTGATATTTTTCAGACCATTTCATGCTCCTCATATTTTTCACACCTTTTCATGCTCTTTGTAATATTTCACACCTGTTCATGCTCTTCGTATTTTTGACACCTTTTCATACTCCTCGTATTTTTCACACCTTTTCATGCTCCTCGTATTTTTCAGACCTTTTCATGCTCCCCGTATTTTTCAGACCTTTTTATGCTACTTCTATTTTTCAGACCTTTACATGCTCCTCGTATTTTTCACACCTTTTCATGCTCTTCGTGATTTTCACGCATTTTCATGGTTCTCGTATTTTTTACACCATTTCATGTTCCTCTTTTTTTTTTCAGACCTTTTCATGCTCCTCGTATTTTTCACACATTTTCATGCTCCTCGTATTTTTCACACCTTTGCATGCTCTTCGTGATTTTCACGCCTTTTCATGCTCTTTGTATTTTTCAGACCTTTTCATGCTCCGGGTATTTTTCAGAACTTTGCATGCTCTTCATATTTTTCAGAATTTTTCAACCTCCTCGTATTTTTCAGATCTTTTCATGCTCCTCAAATTTTTCAGACCTTTCAAGCTCCTCTTATTTTTCAGACCTTTTCATGCTCCTCATATTTTTCACACCTTTTCATGCTCTTCATATAGTTCACACCTTTTCATGCTCTTCATATTGTTCAGAACTTTTCATGCTCCTCGTATTTTTCACAACTTCTCATGCTCCTCATATTGTTCACACCTTTTCATGCTCGTCATAATATTCACACATTTTCATGCTCTTCATATTTTTCACAACTTTTCATGCTCTTCATATTTTTCAGAACTTTTCATTCTCTTCATGCTCTTCGTATTTTCAGACCTATTCATGCTCCTCCTATTTTTCAGACCTTTTCATATTCTGCGTATTTTTCACACCTTTTCTTGCTCTTCATATTTTACACACCGTTTCATGCTCTTCATATTTTTCACACCATTTCATTAACCTTATATTATTCACACCTTTTCATGCTCTTCATATTTTACACACCGTTTCAGGCTCTTCGTATGTTTCACACCTTTTCATGCACTTCGTATTTTTCACAAATTTTCATGCTCTTCGTATTTTTCACACCTTTTCAGGCTCTTCGAAATTTTTCACCCCTTTTCATGCTCTTCGTATTTTTCACACCCTGTCGTGCTCTTCATATTTTTTACATCTTTTCATCCTCTTCGTATTTGTCCCATCTTTTCATGTTCTTCGTATTTTTCAGAACTTTTCATGCTCTTCGTATTTTTCACACTATTTCATGCTCTTCGTATTTTTCAGACATTCTGATGCTTCGTATTTTTCACAGCGTTTCATGCACTTCGTATTTTTCACACCTTTTCATGCTCTTCGTATTTTTCACACCTTTTCATGCTCTTTTTATTTTTCACATCTGTTCATGGTCTTCGTAATTTTTCACAAATTTTCATGCACTTTGTAATTTTTCACACCTTTTCATGCTCTTCGTATTTTTCACACCTTTTCATGCTTTTCGTATTATTCACACCTTTTCATGCTCCTTGTATATTTTAGACCTTTTCATGCTCCTCGTATTATTCACACCTTTTCATGCTCCTCGTATATTTTAGACCTTTTCATGCTACTCGTATTTTTCAGACGTTTGCAAGCTCCTCGTATTTTTCAGACCTTTGCATGCTCCTCGTATTTTTCAGAACTTTTCACGCTCCTCGTGTTTTTCACAACTTCTCATGCTCCTCATATTGTTCACACCTTTTCATACTCCTCATATTATTCACAACTTTTTATGCTTCTGGTATTTTTCAGACCTTTTCATGCTCCTCCTATTTTTCAGAACTTTTCATTGTCCTTGTAAATCACAGCTTTTCATGCTCCTGGTATTTTTCACACCGTTTCATGCTCTTCATATTTTACACACCGTTTCATGCTCTTCATATTTTTCACACCATTTCATGAACCTCATATTGTTCACAACTTTTCATGCTCTTCATAGTTTTCAAACCTTTACATGCTCTTCGTATGTTTCAGAATTTTTCATGCTCTTCGTATTGTTCACAGCTTTTCATGCTCCTGGGATTTTTCACACCTTTTCATGCTCTTC
This sequence comes from Dama dama, assembly GCF_033118175.1. Classification (NCBI taxonomy): domain Eukaryota; kingdom Metazoa; phylum Chordata; class Mammalia; order Artiodactyla; family Cervidae; genus Dama; species Dama dama. The sequence goes on along the minus strand of NW_026870993.1, from coordinate 834,614 downwards.
ATATTTTTCAGAACTTTTCAAGCTCTTCCTATTTTTCACAGCGTTTCATGCACTTCGTATTTTTCACACCGTTTAATGCTCTTCATATTTATCACACCTTTTCATGCTCTTTGTATTTTTCACCTTTTGATGCTCTTTGTATTTTTCACATCTTTTCATGTTCCTCGTAATTTTTCACAACTTTTCTTGCACTTCATAATTTTTCACACCTTTTCATGCTCTTCGTATTTTTCACAACTTTTCGTGCTTTTTGTATTATTCACACCTTTTCATGCTCCTTGTATATTTTAGACCTTTTCATGCTCCTCGTATTATTCACACCTTTTCATGCTCCTCGTATGTTTTAGACCTTTTCATGCTACTCGTATTTTTCAGACCTTTGCAAGCTCCTCGTATTTTTCAGACCTTTGCATGCTCCTCGTATTTTTCAGACCTTTTCACGCTCCTTGTGTTTTTCACAACTTCTCATGCTCCTCATATTGTTCACACCTTTTCATACTCCTCATATTATTCACAACTTTTTATGCTCCTGGTATTTTTCAGACCTTTTCATGCTCCTCGCATTTTTCACACCTTTTCATGCTCCTCCTATTTTTCAGAACTTTTCATTCTCCTCGTAAATCACAGCTTTTCATGCTCCTGGTATTTTTCAAACCTTTTCTTGCTCTTCATATTTTACACAACGTTTCATGCTCTTCATATTTTTCACACCATTTCATGAACCTCATATTGTTCACAACTTTTCATGCTCTTCAAAGTTTTCAGACCTTTACATGCTCTTCGTATTTTTCAGAATTTTTCTTGCTCTTCGTATTTTTCACAGCTTTTCATGCTCCTGGTATTTTTCACACCTTTTCATGCTCTTCATATACTTCAGAACTTTTCAAGCTCTTGATATTTTTCAGATCTTTTCAAGCTCTTCGTAGTTTTCACAACCTTTCATGCTCTGCACATTTTTCACACCATTTCAGGCTCTTCGTATGTTTCACACCTTTTCAAGCACTTCGTATTTTTCACAACTTTTCATGCTCTTCGTATTTTTCACACCTCTTCAGGCTCTTCGAAATTTTTCACACCTTTTCATATTTTTCACACCTTTTCATCCTCTTCTCATTTTTCCGTTTCATGCTTTTTGTATTTTTCAGACCTTTTCATGCTCCTCGTATTTTTCAGACCTTTGCATGCTCCTCGTATTTTTCTGAACTTTTCACACTCCTCGTATTTTTCACAACTTCTCATCCTCCTCATATTGTTCACAACTTTCATACTCCTCATATTATTCAAAACTTTTCATGCTCATTATATTTTTCACACCTTTTCAGCTCTTCATATTTTTCAGAAATTTTCATGCTCTTCATGCTCTTCGTATTTTCAGAACTTTTCATGCTCTTCATATTTTTCATACCTTTTCATGCTCTTGATATTTTTCAGAAGTTTTCATGTTCTTGATATTTTTCAGACCTTTTCATGCTCTTCAATTTTTCACAACTTTTCATGCCTTTCATATTTTTCAGACCTTTTCAATCTCTTGATATTTTTCAGACCTTTTCATGCTCCTCCTATTTTTCAGAACTTTTCATGCTCTTCGTATTTTTCCCACCTTTTCATGCTCTTTGTATTTTTCACACCTTTTCATGCTCTTCATATTTTTCACACCTTTTCATGCTCTTCATATTTTTTAGAGCTTTTCATGATCTTCTTATTTTTCACACCATTTCATGCTCCTCATATTTTTCACATCTTTTCATGAGCTTCATATTGTCACACCGTTTCATGCTCCTCAGATTTTTCACAGCTTTTCATGCTCTTCACATTTTTCAGACCTTTTCATGCTCCACATATTTTTCACACGTTTACATGCTCTTCATATTTTACACAACTTCTCATGCTCTTCTTATTTTTTAAACCTTTTCTTGCTCTTCTTATTTTTCACACCGTTTCATGCTCTTCATATTTTTCACACCTTGTCATGCTTTTCAAATTTTTCACACCTTTTCATGCTCTTCGTATTTTTTAAACCTTTTCTTGCTCCTCATATTTTACACAACTTTTCATGCTCTTCATATTTTTTAAACCTTTTCTTGCTCTTCATATTTTACACACCGTTTCATGCTCTTCATATTTTTCACACCTTGTCATGTTTTCAAATTTTTTACACCTTTTCATGCTCTTCGTATTTTTCAGGTTTTATCATTCTCTTCGTATTTTTCAGATCTTTTCATGCTCTTTGTATTTTTCACACCGTTTCATGCTCTTCGTATTTATCAGATGTTTTCATGATCTTCTTATTTTTCACACCGTTTCATGCTTTTCGTATTTATCAGAACTTTTCGTGATCTTCATATTTTTCAGAACTTTTCATGCTCTTCGCATTTTTCACACCGTTTCATGCACTTCATATTTTTCACACCTTTTCATGCTATTCATATTTTTCACACTGTTTCATAATCTTCATATTTTTCACTTCTTTTCATGCTCTTCATATATTTCACACTGTTTCATGCTCTTTATATGTTCACACCATTACATGCTCCTCATATTTATCATAGTTTCATGCTCTTCAAATTTTTCACACCTTTACATGCTCCTCATATCTTTGACACCATTTCTTGCTCCTCGTATTTTTCAGAACTTTTCATGCTCTTCATATTTTTCACACCTTTACATGCTCCTCATATTTTTGACACCTTTTCTTGCTCCTCATATTTTTCACACCGTTTCATGCTCTTCATATTTTTCACACCTTTTCCTGCTCTTCATATTTTTCATACCGTTTCATGCTCTTCATATTCTCACACTGTTTCATGCTCCTCATATTTTTCAGACCTTTTCATGTTCCTCGTATTTTTCAGACCTTTTCATGCTCCTCATAATTTTCAGACCTTGGCATGCTCCTCGTATTTTCCAGACCTTTTCATCCTCCTCATATTTTTCACACCTTTTCACGCTCTTCGTATTTTTCAGGCCTTTGCATGCTCCCTGTATTTTTCACACATTTTCATGCTCCTCATATTTTTCAGAACTTTTCATGCTCCTCATATTTTGCACACCTTTTCATGCTCTTCGTATTTTTTAGACGTTTGCATGCTCTTCGTATTTTTCAGACATTTTCATGCTCTTGATAGTTTTGAAACCTTTTCAGGCTCCTCGTATTTTTCAGACCTTTTCATGCTCCTCGTATTTTTCACACATTTCCATGCTCCTCGTATTTTTCACACCTTTTCACGACCCTTGTATTTTTCAGACCTTTCCATGCTCCTCGTATTTTTCACACCGTTTCATGCTCTTCATATTTTCAGATAGTTTCATGCTCCTCATATTTTTCACACGTTTCATGCTCTTCATATTTTTCAGAAAGCTCTTTGTATTTTTCAGACTTTTTCATGTTCTTGGTAATTTTTCACATCTTTTAATGCTCTCTGAATTTTTCACAACTTTTCATGCTTTTCGTGATTTTTCACAACGTTTCATGCTCTTCATATTTTTCACACCGTTTGATGCGTTTGTACTTTTCACACTTTTTCATGCTCTTTGTATTTTTCACACATTTTAATGCTCTTCGTATATTTCACACCTTTTCATGCACTTCGTATGATTCACACCTTTTCATGCTCTTCATATTTTTCACACCGTTTCATGCTCTTCATATTTTTCACACCTTTTCATGCTCTTCATATTTTTCACACCATTTCATGCTCTTCATATTTTTCACACTGTTTCATGCTCTTCGTATTTTTGACACTTTTTCATGCTCTTCGTATATTTCACACCTTTTCATGCTCTTCATATTTTTCACACCGTTTCATGCTGTTCATATTGTTCACAACTTTTCAGGCTCCCCGTATTTTTCAGACCTTTTCATGCTCCTTGTGTTTTTCAGACCTTTACATGCTCCTCGTATTTTTCACACCTTTTCATGCTCTTCGTGATTTTCACGCATTTTCATGGTTCTCGTATTTTTTACACCATTTCATGTTCCTCTTTTTTTTTTCAGACCTTTTCATGCTCCTCGTATTTTTCACACATTTTCATGCTCCTCGTAGTTTTCACACCTTTGCATGCTCTTCGTGATTTTCACGCCTTTTCATGCTCTTTGTATTTTTCAGACCTTTTCATGCTCCGGGTATTTTTCAGAACTTTGCATGCTCTTCATATTTTTCAGAATTTTTCAACCTCCTCGTATTTTTCAGATCTTTTCATGCTCCTCAGATTTTTCAGACCTTTCAAGCTCCTCTTATTTTTCAGACCTTTTCATGCTCCTCATATTTTTCACACCTTTTCATGCTCTTCATATAGTTCACACCTTTTCATGCTCTTCATATTGTTCAGAACTTTTCATGCTCCTCGTATTTTTCACAACTTCTCATGCTCCTCATATTGTTCACACCTTTTCATGCTCGTCATAATATTTACACATTTTCATGCTCTTCATATTTTTCACAACTTTTCATGCTCTTCATATTTTTCAGAACTTTTCATTCTCTTCATGCTCTTCGTATTTTCAGACCTATTCATGCTCCTCCTATTTTTCAGACCTTTTCATATTCTGCGTATTTTTCACACCTTTTCTTGCTCTTCATATTTTACACACCGTTTCATGCTCTTCATGTTTTTCACACCATTTCATTAACCTTATATTATTCACACCTTTTCATGCTCTTCATATTTTACACACCGTTTCAGGCTCTTCGTATGTTTCACACCTTTTCATGCACTTCGTATTTTTCACAAATTTTCATGCTCTTCGAAATTTTTCACCCCTTTTCATGCTCTTCGTATTTTTCACACCCTGTCGTGCTCTTCATATTTTTTACATCTTTTCATCCTCTTCGTATTTGTCCCATCTTTTCATGTTCTTCGTATTTTTCAGATCTTTTCATGCTCTTCGTATTTTTCACACTATTTCATGCTCTTCGTATTTTTCAGACATTCTGATGCTTCGTATTTTTCACAGCGTTTCATGCACTTCGTATTTTTCACACCTTTTCATGCTCTTCGTATTTTCACACCTTTTCATGCTTTTCGTATTATTCACACCTTTTCATGCTCCTTGTATATTTTAGACCTTTTCATGCTCCTCGTATTATTCACACCTTTCCATGCTCCTCGTATATTTTAGACCTTTTCATGCTACTCGTATTTTTCAGACGTTTGCAAGCTCCTCGTATTTTTCAGACCTTTGCATGCTCCTCGTATTTTTCAGAACTTTTCACGCTCCTCGTGTTTTTCACAACTTCTCATGCTCCTCATATTATTCGCACCTTTTCATACTCCTCATATTATTCACAACTTTTTATGCTTCTGGTATTTTTCAGACCTTTTCATGCTCCTCCTATTTTTCAGAACTTTTCATTGTCCTTGTAAATCACAGCTTTTCATGCTCCTGGTATTTTTCACACCGTTTCATGCTCTTCATATTTTACACACCGTTTCATGCTCTTCATATTTTTCACACCATTTCATGAACCTCATATTGTTCACAACTTTTCATGCTCTTCATAGTTTTCAAACCTTTACATGCTCTTCGTATGTTTCAGAATTTTTCATGCTCTTCGTATTGTTCACAGCTTTTCATGCTCCTGGGATTTTTCACACCTTTTCATGCTCTTCATATTTTTCAGAACTTTTCAAGCTCTTCCTATTTTTCACAGCGTTTCATGCACTTCGTATTTTTCACACCGTTTAATGCTCTTCATATTTATCACACCTTTTCATGCTCTTTGTATTTTTCACCTTTTCATGCTCTTTGTATTTTTCACATCTTTTCATGTTCCTCGTAATTTTTCACAACTTTTCTTGCACTTCATAATTTTTCACACCTTTTCATGCTCTTCGTATTTTTCACAACTTTTCGTGCTTTTTGTATTATTCACACCTTTTCATGCTCCTTGTATATTTTAGACCTTTTCATGCTCCTCGTATTATTCACACCTTTTCATGCTCCTCGTATATTTTAGACCTTTTCATGCTACTCGTATTTTTCAGACCTTTGCAAGCTCCTCGTATTTTTCAGACCTTTGCATGCTCCTCGTATTTTTCAGACCTTTTCACGCTCCTTGTGTTTTTCACAACTTCCCATGCTCCTCATATTGTTCACACCTTTTCATACTCCTCATATTATTCACAACTTTTTATGCTCCTGGTATTTTTCAGACCTTTTCATGCTCCTCCTATTTTTCAGAACTTTTCATTCTCCTCGTAAATCACAGCTTTTCATGCTCCTGGTATTTTTCAAACCTTTTCATGCTCTTCATATTTTACACACCGTTTCATGCTCTTCATATTTTTCACACCATTTCATGAACCTCATATTGTTCACAACTTTTCATGCTCTTCATAGTTTTCAGACCTTTACATGCTCTTCGTATTTTTCAGAATTTTTCTTGCTCTTCGTATTTTTCACAGCTTTTCATGCTCCTGGTATTTTTCACACCTTTTCATGCTCTTCATATACTTCAGAACTTTTCAAGCTCTTGATATTTTTCAGACCTTTTCAAGCTCTTCGTAGTTTTCACAACCTTTCATGCTCTGCACATTTTTCACACCATTTCAGGCTCTTCGTATGTTTCACACCTTTTCAAGCACTTCGTATTTTTCACAACTTTTCATGCTCTTCGTATTTTTCACACCTCTTCAGGCTCTTCGAAATTTTTCACACCTTTTCATATTTTTCACACCTTTTCATCCTCTTCTCATTTTTCCGTTTCATGCTTTTTGTATTTTTCAGACCTTTTCATGCTCCTCGTATTTTTCAGACCTTTGCATGCTCCTCGTATTTTTCTGAACTTTTCACGCTCCTCGTATTTTTCACAACTTCTCATCCTCCTCATATTGTTCACAACTTTCATACTCCTCATATTATTCACAACTTTTCATGCTCATTATATTTTTCACACCTTTTCAGCTCTTCATATTTTTCAGAAATTTTCATGCTCTTCATGCTCTTCGTATTTTCAGAACTTTTCATGCTCTTCATATTTTTCATACCTTTTCATGCTCTTGATATTTTTCAGAAGTTTTCATGTTCTTGATATTTTTCAGACCTTTTCATGCTCTTCAATTTTTCACAACTTTTCATGCCTTTCATATTTTTCAGACCTTTTCAATCTCTTGATATTTTTCAGACCTTTTCATGCTCCTCCTATTTTTCAGAACTTTTCATGCTCTTCGTATTTTTCCCACCTTTTCATGCTCTTTGTATTTTTCACACCTTTTCATGCTCTTCATATTTTTCACACCTTTTCATGCTCTTCATATTTTTTAGAGCTTTTCATGCTCTTCTTATTTTTCACACCATTTCATGCTCCTCATATTTTTCACATCTTTTCATGAGCTTCATATTGTCACACCGTTTCATGCTCCTCAGATTTTTCACAGCTTTTCATGCTCTTCACATTTTTCAGACCTTTTCATGCTCCACATATTTTTCACACGTTTACATGCTCTTCATATTTTACACAACTTCTCATGCTCTTCTTATTTTTTAAACCTTTTCTTGCTCTTCTTATTTTTCACACCGTTTCATGCTCTTCATATTTTTCACACCTTGTCATGCTTTTCAAATTTTTCACACCTTTTCATGCTCTTCGTATTTTTTAAACCTTTTCTTGCTCCTCATATTTTACACAACTTTTCATGCTCTTCATATTTTTTAAACCTTTTCTTGCTCTTCATATTTTACACACCGTTTCATGCTCTTCATATTTTTCACACCTTGTCATGCTTTTCAAATTTTTTACACCTTTTCATGCTCTTCGTATTTTTCAGGTTTTATCATTCTCTTCGTATTTTTCAGATCTTTTCATGCTCTTTGTATTTTTCACACCGTTTCATGCTCTTCGTATTTATCAGATGTTTTCATGATCTTCTTATTTTTCACACCGTTTCATGCTTTTCGTATTTATCAGAACTTTTCGTGATCTCCATATTTTTCAGAACTTTTCATGCTCTTCGCATTTTTCACACCGTTTCATGCACTTCATATTTTTCACACCTTTTCATGCTATTCATATTTTTCACACAGTTTCATAATCTTCATATTTTTCACTTCTTTTCATGCTCTTCATATATTTCACACTGTTTCATGCTCTTCATATGTTCACACCATAACATGCTCCTCATATTTATCATAGTTTCATGCTCTTCAAATTTTTCACACCTTTACATGCTCCTCATATTTTTGACACCATTTCTTGCTCCTCGTATTTTTCAGAACTTTTCATGCTCTTCATATTTTTCACACCTTTACATGCTCCTCATATTTTTGACACCTTTTCTTGCTCCTCATATTTTTCACACCGTTTCATGCTCTTCATATTTTTCACACCGTTTCATGCTCTTCATATTTTTCACACCTTTTCCTGCTCTTCATATTTTTCATACCGTTTCATGTTCTTCATATTCTCACACTGTTTCATGCTCCTCATATTTTTCAGACCTTTTCATGGTCCTCGTATTTTTCAGACCTTTTCATGCTCTTCATAATTTTCAGACCTTGGCATGCTCCTCATATTTTCCAGACCTTTTCATCCTCCTCATATTTTTCACACCTTTTCACGCTCTTCGTATTTTTCAGGCCTTTGCATGCTCCCTGTATTTTTCACACATTTTCATGCTCCTCATATTTTTCAGAACTTTTCATGCTCCTCATATTTTGCACACCTTTTCATGCTCTTCGTATTTTTTAGACGTTTGCATGCTCTTCGTATTTTTCAGACATTTTCATGCTCTTGATAGTTTTGAAACCTTTTCAGGCTCCTCGTATTTTTCAGACCTTTTCATGCTCCTCGTATTTTTCACACATTTCCATGCTCCTCGTATTTTTCACACCTTTTCACGACCCTTGTATTTTTCAGACCTTTCCATGCTCCTCGTATTTTTCACACCGTTTCATGCTCTTCATATTTTCAGATAGTTTCATGCTCCTCATATTTTTCACACGTTTCATGCTCTTCATATTTTTCAGAAAGCTCTTTGTATTTTTCAGACTTTTTCATGTTCTTGGTAATTTTTCACATCTTTTAATGCTCTCTGAATTTTTCACAACTTTTCATGCTTTTCGTGATTTTTCACAACGTTTCATGCTCTTCATATTTTTCACACCGTTTGATGCGTTTGTACTTTTCACACTTTTTCATGCTCTTTGTATTTTTCACACATTTTAATGCTCTTCGTATATTTCACACCTTTTCATGCACTTCGTATGATTCACACCTTTTCATGCTCTTCATATTTTTCACACCGTTTCATGCTCTTCATATTTTTCACACCTTTTCATGCTCTTCATATTTTTCACACCATTTCATGCTCTTCATATTTTTCACACTGTTTCATGCTCTTCGTATTTTTGACACTTTTTCATGCTCTTCGTATATTTCACACCTTTTCATGCTCTTCATATTTTTCACACCGTTTCATGCTGTTCATATTGTTCACAACTTTTCAGGCTCCCCGTATTTTTCAGACCTTTTCATGCTCCTTGTGTTTTTCAGACCTTTTCATGCTCCTCGTATTTTTCAGACCTTTTCATCCTCCTCGTATTTATCAGATCTTTTCATGCTTCTCGTATTTTTCACACCTTTTCATGCTCCTCGTATTTTTCACACTTTTTCATTCTCCTCGTATTTTTCACACCTTTATATGCTCTTTGTATTTTTCACACCTTTTCATGCTCTTCCTGTTTTTCACACCTTTTCATGCTCTTCGTGTTTTTCACTCCTTTTAATGCTCTTCATATTTTTCAGGCCTTTTCATGCTCTTGATATTTTCCACACCTTTTCATGCTCTCCATGTTTTTCACACCGTTTCTTGCTCTTCGTGTTTTTCACACATTTCATGCTCCTATTTTTCACACTTTTCATGCTCTTCATATTTTTCACACCTTTTCATGCTCCTCGTATTTTTCACACTTTTTCATGCTCCTCATATTTTTCAAACCTTTTCATGCTCTTCGAATTTTTCATTCATTTTCATGCTCTTCGTGTTTTTCACACCTTTTCATGCTCCTCGTATTTTTCACACTTTTTCATGCTCCTCATATTTTTCACACCTTTTCATGCTCCTCGTATTTTTCAGACCTTTTCATGCTCCTCGTATTTTTCAGACCTTGCCTGGTCCTCGTATTTTATAGACCTTTCCATGCTCTTACTATTTTTCAGACATCTTCATGCTCCTCTTATTTTTCAGACCTATTCATGCTCTTCGTATTTTTCAGAACTCTTCATGCTACTCGTATTTTTCAGAACTCTTCATGCTCTTCATACTGTTCACACGTTTTCATGCTCTTCGTATATTTCAGACCTTTTCAAATTCTTGATATTTTTCAGACCATTTCATGCTCCTCATATTTTTCACACCTTTTCATGCTCTTTGTAATATTTCACACCTGTTCATGCTCTTCGTATTTTTGACACCTTTTCATACTCCTCGTATTTTTCACACCTTTTCATGCTCCTCGTATTTTTCAGACCTTTTCATGCTCCCCGTATTTTTCAGACCTTTTTATGCTACTTCTATTTTTCAGACCTTTACATGCTCCTCGTATTTTTCACACCTTTTCATGCTCTTCGTGATTTTCACGAATTTTCATGGTTCTCGTATTTTTTACACCATTTCATGTTCCTCTTTTTTTTTCAGACCTTTTCATGCTCCTCGTATTTTTCACACATTTTCATGCTCCTCGTATTTTTCACACCTTTGCATGCTCTTCGTGATTTTCACGCCTTTTCATGCTCTTTGTATTTTTCAGACCTTTTCATGCTCCGGGTATTTTTCAGAACTTTGCATGCTCTTCATATTTTTCAGAATTTTTCAACCTCCTCATATTTTTCAGATCTTTTCATGCTCCTCAAATTTTTCAGACCTTTCAAGCTCCTCTTATTTTTCAGACCTTTTCATGCTCCTCATATTTTTCACACCTTTTCATGCTCTTCATATAGTTCACACCTTTTCATGCTCTTCATATTGTTCAGAACTTTTCATGCTCCTCGTATTTTTCACAACTTCTCATGCTCCTCATATTGTTCACACCTTTTCATGCTCGTCATAATATTCACACATTTTCATGCTCTTCATATTTTTCACAACTTTTCATGCTCTTCATATTTTTCAGAACTTTTCATTCTCTTCATGCTCTTCGTATTTTCAGACCTATTCATGCTCCTCCTATTTTTCAGACCTTTTCATATTCTGCGTATTTTTCACACCTTTTCTTGCTCTTCATATTTTACACACCGTTTCATGCTCTTCATGTTTTTCACACCATTTCATTAACCTTATATTATTCACACCTTTTCATGCTCTTCATATTTTACACACCGTTTCAGGCTCTTCGTATGTTTCACACCTTTTCATGCACTTCGTATTTTTCACAAATTTTCATGCTCTTCGAAATTTTTCACCCCTTTTCATGCTCTTCGTATTTTTCACACCCTGTCGTGCTCTTCATATTTTTTACATCTTTTCATCCTCTTCGTATTTGTCCCATCTTTTCATGTTCTTCGTATTTTTCAGAACTTTTCATGCTCTTCGTATTTTTCACACTATTTCATGCTCTTCGTATTTTTCAGACATTCTGATGCTTCGTATTTTTCACAGCGTTTCATGCACTTCGTATTTTTCACACCGTTTAATGCTCTTCATATTTTTCACACCTTTTCATGCTCTTCGTATTTTTCACACCTTTTCATGCTCTTTTTATTTTTCACATCTGTTCATGGTCTTCATAATTTTTCACAAATTTTCATGCACTTTGTAATTTTTCACACCTTTTCATGCTCTTCGTATTTTCACACCTTTTCATGCTTTTCGTATTATTCACACCTTTTCATGCTCCTTGTATATTTTAGACCTTTTCATGCTCCTCGTATTATTCACACCTTTTCATGCTCCTCGTATATTTTAGACCTTTTCATGCTACTCGTATTTTTCAGACGTTTGCAAGCTCCTCGTATTTTTCAGACCTTTGCATGCTCCTCGTATTTTTCAGAACTTTTCACGCTCCTCGTGTTTTTCACAACTTCTCATGCTCCTCATATTGTTCACACCTTTTCATACTCCTCATATTATTCACAACTTTTTATGCTTCTGGTATTTTTCAGACCTTTTCATGCTCCTCCTATTTTTCAGAACTTTTCATTGTCCTTGTAAATCACAGCTTTTCATGCTCCTGGTATTTTTCACACCGTTTCATGCTCTTCATATTTTACACACCGTTTCATGCTCTTCATATTTTTCACACCATTTCATGAACCTCATATTGTTCACAACTTTTCATGCTCTTCATAGTTTTCAAACCTTTACATGCTCTTCGTATGTTTCAGAATTTTTCATGCTCTTCGTATTGTTCACAGCTTTTCATGCTCCTGGGATTTTTCACACCTTTTCATGCTCTTCATATTTTTCAGAACTTTTCAAGCTCTTCCTCTTTTTCACAGCGTTTCATGCACTTCGTATTTTTCACACCGTTTAATGCTCTTCATATTTATCACACCTTTTCATGCTCTTTGTATTTTTCACCTTTTCATGCTCTTTGTATTTTTCACATCTTTTCATGTTCCTCGTAATTTTTCACAACTTTTCTTGCACTTCGTAATTTTTCACACCTTTTCATGCTCTTCGTATTTTTCACAACTTTTCGTGCTTTTTGTATTATTCACACCTTTTCATGCTCCTTGTATATTTTAGACCTTTTCATGCTCCTCGTATTATTCACACCTTTTCATGCTCCTCGTATATTTTAGACCTTTTCATGCTACTCGTATTTTTCAGACCTTTGCAAGCTCCTCGTATTTTTCAGACCTTTGCATGCTCCTCGTATTTTTCAGACCTTTTCACGCTCCTTGTGTTTTTCACAACTTCCCATGCTCCTCATATTGTTCACACCTTTTCATACTCCTCATATTATTCACAACTTTTTATGCTCCTGGTATTTTTCAGACCTTTTCATGCTCCTCCTATTTTTCAGAACTTTTCATTCTCCTCGTAAATCACAGCTTTTCATGCTCCTGGTATTTTTCAAACCTTTTCATGCTCTTCATATTTTACACACCGTTTCATGCTCTTCATATTTTTCACACCATTTCATGAACCTCATATTGTTCACAACTTTTCATGCTCTTCATAGTTTTCAGACCTTTACATGCTCTTCGTATTTTTCAGAATTTTTCTTGCTCTTCGTATTTTTCACAGCTTTTCATGCTCCTGGTATTTTTCACACCTTTTCATGCTCTTCATATACTTCAGAACTTTTCAAGCTCTAGATATTTTTCAGACCTTTTCAAGCTCTTCGTAGTTTTCACAACCTTTCATGCTCTGCACATTTTTCACACCATTTCAGGCTCTTTGTATGTTTCACACCTTTTCAAGCACTTCGTATTTTTCACAACTTTTCATGCTCTTCGTATTTTTCACACCTCTTCAGGCTCTTCGAAATTTTTCACACCTTTTCATATTTTTCACACCTTTTCATCCTCTTCTCATTTTTCCGTTTCATGCTTTTTGTATTTTTCAGACCTTTTCATGCTCCTCGTATTTTTCAGACCTTTGCATGCTCCTCGTATTTTTCTGAACTTTTCACGCTCCTCGTATTTTTCACAACTTCTCATCCTCCTCATATTGTTCACAACTTTCATACTCCTCATATTATTCACAACTTTTCATGCTCATTATATTTTTCACACCTTTTCAGCTCTTCATATTTTTCAGAAATTTTCATGCTCTTCATGCTCTTCGTATTTTCAGAACTTTTCATGCTCTTCATATTTTTTCATACCTTTTCATGCTCTTGATATTTTTCAGAAGTTTTCATGTTCTTGATATTTTTCAGACCTTTTCATGCTCTTCAATTTTTCACAACTTTTCATGCCTTTCATATTTTTCAGACCTTTTCAATCTCTTGATATTTTTCAGACCTTTTCATGCTCCTCCTATTTTTCAGAACTTTTCATGCTCTTCGTATTTTTCCCACCTTTTCATGCTCTTTGTATTTTTCACACCTTTTCATGCTCTTCATATTTTTCACACCTTTTCATGCTCTTCATATTTTTTAGAGCTTTTCATGCTCTTCTTATTTTTCACACCATTTCATGCTCCTCATATTTTTCACATCTTTTCATGAGCTTCATATTGTCACACCGTTTCATGCTCCTCAGATTTTTCACAGCTTTTCATGCTCTTCACATTTTTCAGACCTTTTCATGCTCCACATATTTTTCACACGTTTACATGCTCTTCATATTTTACACAACTTCTCATGCTCTTCTTATTTTTTAAACCTTTTCTTGCTCTTCTTATTTTTCACACCGTTTCATGCTCTTCATATTTTTCACACCTTGTCATGCTTTTCAAATTTTTCACACCTTTTCATGCTCTTCGTATTTTTTAAACCTTTTCTTGCTCCTCATATTTTACACAACTTTTCATGCTCTTCATATTTTTTAAACCTTTTCTTGCTCTTCATATTTTACACACCGTTTCATGCTCTTCATATTTTTCACACCTTGTCATGTTTTCAAATTTTTTACACCTTTTCATGCTCTTCGTATTTTTCAGGTTTTATCATTCTCTTCGTATTTTTCAGATCTTTTCATGCTCTTTGTATTTTTCACACCGTTTCATGCTCTTCGTATTTATCAGATGTTTTCATGATCTTCTTATTTTTCACACCGTTTCATGCTTTTCGTATTTATCAGAACTTTTCGTGATCTCCATATTTTTCAGAACTTTTCATGCTCTTTGCATTTTTCACACCATTTCATGCAGTTCATATTTTTCACACCTTTTCATGCTATTCATATTTTTCACACTGTTTCATAATCTTCATATTTTTCACTTCTTTTCATGCTCTTCATATATTTCACACTGTTTCATGCTCTTCATATGTTCACACCATTACATGCTCCTCATATATATCATAGTTTCATGCTCTTCAAATTTTTCACACCTTTACATGCTCCTCATATCTTTGACACCATTTCTTGCTCCTCGTATTTTTCAGAACTTTTCATGCTCTTCATATTTTTCACACCTTTACATGCTCCTCATATTTTTGACACCTTTTCTTGCTCCTCATATTTTTCACACCGTTTCATGCTCTTCATATTTTTCACACCTTTTCCTGCTCTTCATATTTTTCATACCGTTTCATGTTCTTCATATTCTCACACTGTTTCATGCTCCTCATATTTTTCAGACCTTTTCATGGTCCTCGTATTTTTCAGACCTTTTCATGCTCCTCATAATTTTCAGACCTTGGCATGCTCCTCATATTTTCCAGACCTTTTCATCCTCCTCATATTTTTCACACCTTTTCACGCTCTTCGTATTTTTCAGGCCTTTGCATGCTCCCTGTATTTTTCACACATTTTCATGCTCCTCATATTTTTCAGAACTTTTCATGCTCCTCATATTTTGCACACCTTTTCATGCTCTTCGTATTTTTTAGACGTTTGCATGCTCTTCGTATTTTTCAGACATTTTCATGCTCTTGATAGTTTTGAAACCTTTTCAGGCTCCTCGTATTTTTCAGACCTTTTCATGCTCCTCGTATTTTTCACACATTTCCATGCTCCTCGTATTTTTCACACATTTCCATGCTCCTCGTATTTTTCACACCTTTTCACGACCCTTGTATTTTTCAGACCTTTCCATGCTCCTCGTATTTTTCACACCGTTTCATGCTCTTCATATTTTCAGATAGTTTCATGCTCCTCATATTTTTCACACGTTTCATGCTCTTCATATTTTTCAGAAAGCTCTTTGTATTTTTCAGACTTTTTCATGTTCTTGGTAATTTTTCACATCTTTTAATGCTCTCTGAATTTTTCACAACTTTTCATGCTTTTCGTGATTTTTCACAACGTTTCATGCTCTTCATATTTTTCACACCGTTTGATGCGTTTGTACTTTTCACACTTTTTCATGCTCTTTGTATTTTTCACACATTTTAATGCTCTTCGTATATTTCACACCTTTTCATGCACTTCGTATGATTCACACCTTTTCATGCTCTTCATATTTTTCACACCGTTTCATGCTCTTCATATTTTTCACACCTTTTCATGCTCTTCATATTTTTCACACCATTTCATGCTCTTCATATTTTTCACACTGTTTCATGCTCTTCGTATTTTTGACACTTTTTCATGCTCTTCGTATATTTCACACCTTTTCATGCTCTTCATATTTTTCACACCGTTTCATGCTGTTCATATTGTTCACAACTTTTCAGGCTCCCCGTATTTTTCAGACCTTTTCATGCTCCTTGTGTTTTTCAGACCTTTTCATGCTCCTCGTATTTTTCAGACCTTTTCATCCTCCTCGTATTTATCAGACCTTTTCATGCTTCTCGTATTTTTCACAGCTTTTCATGCTCCTGGTATTTTTCACACCTTTTCATGCTCTTCATATACTTCAGAACTTTTCAAGCTCTTGATATTTTTCAGACCTTTTCAAGCTCTTCGTAGTTTTCACAACCTTTCATGCTCTGCACATTTTTCACACCATTTCAGGCTCTTCGTATGTTTCACACCTTTTCAAGCACTTCGTATTTTTCACAACTTTTCATGCTCTTCGTATTTTTCACACCTCTTCAGGCTCTTCGAAATTTTTCACACCTTTTCATATTTTTCACACCTTTTCATCCTCTTCTCATTTTTCCGTTTCATGCTTTTTGTATTTTTCAGACCTTTTCATGCTCCTCGTATTTTTCAGACCTTTGCATGCTCCTCGTATTTTTCTGAACTTTTCACGCTCCTCGTATTTTTCACAACTTCTCATCCTCCTCATATTGTTCACAACTTTCATACTCCTCATATTATTCACAACTTTTCATGCTCATTATATTTTTCACACCTTTTCAGCTCTTCATATTTTTCAGAAATTTTCATGCTCTTCATGCTCTTCGTATTTTCAGAACTTTTCATGCTCTTCATATTTTTCATACCTTTTCATGCTCTTGATATTTTTCAGAAGTTTTCATGTTCTTGATATTTTTCAGACCTTTTCATGCTCTTCAATTTTTCACAACTTTTCATGCCTTTCATATTTTTCAGACCTTTTCAATCTCTTGATATTTTTCAGACCTTTTCATGCTCCTCCTATTTTTCAGAACTTTTCATGCTCTTCGTATTTTTCCCACCTTTTCATGCTCTTTGTATTTTTCACACCTTTTCATGCTCTTCATATTTTTCACACCTTTTCATGCTCTTCATATTTTTTAGAGCTTTTCATGCTCTTCTTATTTTTCACACCATTTCATGCTCCTCATATTTTTCACATCTTTTCATGAGCTTCATATTGTCACACCGTTTCATGCTCCTCAGATTTTTCACAGCTTTTCATGCTCTTCACATTTTTCAGACCTTTTCATGCTCCACATATTTTTCACACGTTTACATGCTCTTCATATTTTACACAACTTCTCATGCTCTTCTTATTTTTTAAACCTTTTCTTGCTCTTCTTATTTTTCACACCGTTTCATGCTCTTCATATTTTTCACACCTTGTCATGCTTTTCAAATTTTTCACACCTTTTCATGCTCTTCGTATTTTTCAGGTTTTATCATTCTCTTCCTATTTTTCAGATCTTTTCATGCTCTTTGTATTTTTCACACCGTTTCATGCTCTTCGTATTTATCAGATGTTTTCATGATCTTCTTATTTTTCACACCGTTTCATGCTTTTCGTATTTATCAGAACTTTTCGTGATCTCCATATTTTTCAGAACTTTTCATGCTCTTCGCATTTTTCACACCTTTTCATGCTATTCATATTTTTCACACAGTTTCATAATCTTCATATTTTTCACTTCTTTTCATGCTCTTCATATATTTCACACTGTTTCATGCTCTTCATATGTTCACACCATTACATGCTCCTCATATTTATCATAGTTTCATGCTCTTCAAATTTTTCACACCTTTACATGCTCCTCATATTTTTGACACCATTTCTTGCTCCTCGTATTTTTCAGAACTTTTCATGCTCTTCATATTTTTCACACCTTTACATGCTCCTCATATTTTTGACACCTTTTCTTGCTCCTCATATTTTTCACACCGTTTCATGCTCTTCATATTTTTCACACCTTTTCCTGCTCTTCATATTTTTCATACCGTTTCATGTTCTTCATATTCTCACACTGTTTCATGCTCCTCATATTTTTCAGACCTTTTCATGGTCCTCGTATTTTTCAGACCTTTTCATGCTCCTCATAATTTTCAGACCTTGGCATGCTCCTCATATTTTCCAGACCTTTTCATCCTCCTCATATTTTTCACACCTTTTCACGCTCTTCGTATTTTTCAGGCCTTTGCATGCTCCCTGTATTTTTCACACATTTTCATGCTCCTCATATTTTTCAGAACTTTTCATGCTCCTCATATTTTGCACACCTTTTCATGCTCTTCGTATTTTTTAGACGTTTGCATGCTCTTCGTATTTTTCAGACATTTTCATGCTCTTGATAGTTTTGAAACCTTTTCAGGCTCCTCGTATTTTTCAGACCTTTTCATGCTCCTCGTATTTTTCACACATTTCCATGCTCCTCGTATTTTTCACACCTTTTCACGACCCTTGTATTTTTCAGACCTTTCCATGCTCCTCGTATTTTTCACACCGTTTCATGCTCTTCATATTTTCAGATAGTTTCATGCTCCTCATATTTTTCACACGTTTCATGCTCTTCATATTTTTCAGAAAGCTCTTTGTATTTTTCAGACTTTTTCATGTTCTTGGTAATTTTTCACATCTTTTAATGCTCTCTGAATTTTTCACAACTTTTCATGCTTTTCGTGATTTTTCACAACGTTTCATGCTCTTCATATTTTTCACACCGTTTGATGCGTTTGTACTTTTCACACTTTTTCATGCTCTTTGTATTTTTCACACATTTTAATGCTCTTCGTATATTTCACACCTTTTCATGCACTTCGTATGATTCACACCTTTTCATGCTCTTCATATTTTTCACACCGTTTCATGCTCTTCATATTTTTCACACCTTTTCATGCTCTTCATATTTTTCACACCATTTCATGCTCTTCATATTTTTCACACTGTTTCATGCTCTTCGTATTTTTGACACTTTTTCATGCTCTTCGTATATTTCACACCTTTTCATGCTCTTCATATTTTTCACACCGTTTCATGCTGTTCATATTGTTCACAACTTTTCAGGCTCCCCGTATTTTTCAGACCTTTTCATGCTCCTTGTGTTTTTCAGACCTTTTCATGCTCCTCGTATTTTTCAGACCTTTTCATCCTCCTCGTATTTATCAGACCTTTTCATGCTTCTCGTATTTTTCACACCTTTTCATGCTCCTCGTATTTTTCACACTTTTTCATTCTCCTCGTATTTTTCACACCTTTATATGCTCTTTGTATTTTTCACACCTTTTCATGCTCTTCCTGTTTTTCACACCTTTTCATGCTCTTCGTGTTTTTCACTCCTTTTAATGCTCTTCATATTTTTCAGGCCTTTTCATGCTCTTGATATTTTCCACACCTTTTCATGCTCTCCATGTTTTTCACACCGTTTCTTGCTCTTCGTGTTTTTCACACATTTCATGCTCCTATTTTTCACACTTTTCATGCTCTTCATATTTTCCACACCTTTTCATGCTCCTCGTATTTTTCACACTTTTTCATGCTCCTCATATTTTTCAAACCTTTTCATGCTCTTCGAATTTTTCATTCATTTTCATGCTCTTCGTGTTTTTCACACCTTTTCATGCTCCTCGTATTTTTCACACTTTTTCATGCTCCTCATATTTTTCACACCTTTTCATGCTCCTCGTATTTTTCAGACCTTTTCATGCTCCTCGTATTTTTCAGACCTTGCCTGGTCCTCGTATTTTATAGACCTTTCCATGCTCTTACTATTTTTCAGACATCTTCATGCTCCTCTTATTTTTCAGACCTATTCATGCTCTTCGTATTTTTCAGAACTCTTCATGCTACTCGTATTTTTCAGAACTCTTCATGCTCTTCATATTGTTCACACGTTTTCATGCTCTTCATATATTTCAGACCTTTTCAAATTCTTGATATTTTTCAGACCATTTCATGCTCCTCATATTTTTCACACCTTTTCATGCTCTTTGTAATATTTCACACCTGTTCATGCTCTTCGTATTTTTGACACCTTTTCATACTCCTCGTATTTTTCACACCTTTTCATGCTCCTCGTATTTTTCAGACCTTTTCATGCTCCCCGTATTTTTCAGACCTTTTTATGCTACTTCTATTTTTCAGACCTTTACATGCTCCTCGTATTTTTCACACCTTTTCATGCTCTTCGTGATTTTCACGCATTTTCATGGTTCTCGTATTTTTTACAACATTTCATGTTCCTCGTTTTTTTTCAGACCTTTTCATGCTCCTCGTATTTTTCACACATTTTAAAGCTCCTCGTATTTTTCACACCTTTGCATGCTCTTCGTGATTTTCACGCATTTTCATGGTTCTCGTATTTTTTACAACATTTCATGTTCCTCGTTTTTTTTCAGACCTTTTCATGCTCCTCGTATTTTTCACACATTTTCATGCTCCTCGTATTTTTCACACCTTTGCATGCTCTTCGTGATTTTCACGCCTTTTCATGCTCTTTGTATTTTTCAGAACTTTTCATGCTCTTCATATTTTTCAGAATTTTTCAACCTCCTCGTATTTTTCAGATCTTTTCATGCTCCTCAGATTTTTCAGACCTTTCAAGCTCCTCTTATTTTTCAGACCTTTTCATGCTCCTCATATTTTTCACACCTTTTCATGCTCTTCATATAGTTCACACCTTTTCATGCTCTTCATATTGTTCAGAACTTTTCATGCTCCTCGTATTTTTCACAACTTCTCATGCTCCTCATATTGTTCACACCTTTTCATGCTCGTCATAATATTCACACATTTTCATGCTCTTCATATTTTTCACAACTTTTCATGCTCTTCATATTTTTCAGAACTTTTCATTCTCTTCATGCTCTTCGTATTTTCAGACCTATTCATGCTCCTCCTATTTTTCAGACCTTTTCATATTCTGCGTATTTTTCACACCTTTTCTTGCTCTTCATATTTTACACACAGTTTCATGCTCTTCATGTTTTTCACACCATTTCATTTACCTTATATTATTCACACCTTTTCATGCTCTTCATATTTTACACACCGTTTCAGGCTCTTCGTATGTTTCACACCTTTTCATGCACTTCGTATTTTTCACAAATTTTCATGCTCTTCGTATTTTTCACACCTTTTCAGGCTCTTCGAAATTTTTCACCCCTTTTCATGCTCTTCGTATTTTTCACACCCTGTCGTGCTCTTCATATTTTTTACATCTTTTCATCCTCTTCGTATTTGTCCCATCTTTTCATGTTCTTCGTATTTTTCAGAACTTTTCATGCTCTTCGTATTTTTCACACTATTTCATGCTCTTCGTATTTTTCAGACATTCTGATGCTTCGTATTTTTCACAGCGTTTCATGCACTTCGTGTTTTTCACACCGTTTAATGCTCTTCATATTTTTCACACCTTTTCATGCTCTTCGTATTTTTCACACCTTTTCATGCTCTTTTTATTTTTCACATCTGTTCATGGTCTTCGTAATTTTTCACAAATTTTCATGCACTTTGTAATTTTTCACACCTTTTCATGCTCTTCGTATTTTTCACACCTTTTCATGCTTTTCGTATTATTCACACCTTTTCATGCTCCTTGTATATTTTAGACCTTTTCATGCTCCTCGTATTATTCACACCTTTTCATGCTCCTCGTATATTTTAGACCTTTTCATGCTACTCGTATTTTTCAGACGTTTGCAAGCTCCTCGTATTTTTCAGACCTTTGCATGCTCCTCGTATTTTTCAGAACTTTTCACGCTCCTCGTGTTTTTCACAACTTCTCATGCTCCTCATATTGTTCACACCTTTTCATACTCCTCATATTATTCACAACTTTTTATGCTTCTGGTATTTTTCAGACCTTTTCATGCTCCTCCTATTTTTCAGAACTTTTCATTGTCCTTGTAAATCACAGCTTTTCATGCTCCTGGTATTTTTCACACCGTTTCATGCTCTTCATATTTTACACACCGTTTCATGCTCTTCATATTTTTCACACCATTTCATGAACCTCATATTGTTCACAACTTTTCATGCTCTTCATAGTTTTCAAACCTTTACATGCTCTTCGTATGTTTCAGAATTTTTCATGCTCTTCGTATTGTTCACAGCTTTTCATGCTCCTGGGATTTTTCACACCTTTTCATGCTCTTCATATTTTTCAGAACTTTTCAAGCTCTTCCTCTTTTTCACAGCGTTTCATGCACTTCGTATTTTTCACACCGTTTAATGCTCTTCATATTTATCACACCTTTTCATGCTCTTTGTATTTTTCACCTTTTCATGCTCTTTGTATTTTTCACATCTTTTCATGTTCCTCGTAATTTTTCACAACTTTTCTTGCACTTCGTAATTTTTCACACCTTTTCATGCTCTTCGTATTTTTCACAACTTTTCGTGCTTTTTGTATTATTCACACCTTTTCATGCTCCTTGTATATTTTAGACCTTTTCATGCTCCTCGTATTATTCACACCTTTTCATGCTCCTCGTATATTTTAGACCTTTTCATGCTACTCGTATTTTTCAGACCTTTGCAAGCTCCTCGTATTTTTCAGACCTTTGCATGCTCCTCGTATTTTTCAGACCTTTTCACGCTCCTTGTGTTTTTCACAACTTCCCATGCTCCTCATATTGTTCACACCTTTTCATACTCCTCATATTATTCACAACTTTTTATGCTCCTGGTATTTTTCAGACCTTTTCATGCTCCTCCTATTTTTCAGAACTTTTCATTCTCCTCGTAAATCACAGCTTTTCATGCTCCTGGTATTTTTCAAACCTTTTCATGCTCTTCATATTTTACACACCGTTTCATGCTCTTCATATTTTTCACACCATTTCATGAACCTCATATTGTTCACAACTTTTCATGCTCTTCATAGTTTTCAGACCTTTACATGCTCTTCGTATTTTTCAGAATTTTTCTTGCTCTTCGTATTTTTCACAGCTTTTCATGCTCCTGGTATTTTTCACACCTTTTCATGCTCTTCATATACTTCAGAACTTTTCAAGCTCTTGATATTTTTCAGACCTTTTCAAGCTCTTCATAGTTTTCACAACCTTTCATGCTCTGCACATTTTTCACACCATTTCAGGCTCTTCGTATGTTTCACACCTTTTCAAGCACTTCGTATTTTTCACAACTTTTCATGCTCTTCGTATTTTTCACACCTCTTCAGGCTCTTCGAAATTTTTCACACCTTTTCATATTTTTCACACCTTTTCATCCTCTTCTCATTTTTCCGTTTCATGCTTTTTGTATTTTTCAGACCTTTTCATGCTCCTCGTATTTTTCAGACCTTTGCATGCTCCTCGTATTTTTCTGAACTTTTCACGCTCCTCGTATTTTTCACAACTTCTCATCCTCCTCATATTGTTCACAACTTTCATACTCCTCATATTATTCACAACTTTTCATGCTCATTATATTTTTCACACCTTTTCAGCTCTTCATATTTTTCAGAAATTTTCATGCTCTTCATGCTCTTCGTATTTTCAGACCTTTTCATGCTCCTCCTATTTTTCAGAACTTTTCATGCTCTTCGTATTTTTCCCACCTTTTCATGCTCTTTGTATTTTTCACACCTTTTCATGCTCTTCATATTTTTCACACCTTTTCATGCTCTTCATATTTTTTAGAGCTTTTCATGCTCTTCTTATTTTTCACACCATTTCATGCTCCTCATATTTTTCACATCTTTTCATGAGCTTCATATTGTCACACCGTTTCATGCTCCTCAGATTTTTCACAGCTTTTCATGCTCTTCACATTTTTCAGACCTTTTCATGCTCCACATATTTTTCACACGTTTACATGCTCTTCATATTTTACACAACTTCTCATGCTCTTCTTATTTTTTAAACCTTTTCTTGCTCTTCTTATTTTTCACACCGTTTCATGCTCTTCATATTTTTCACACCTTGTCATGCTTTTCAAATTTTTCACACCTTTTCATGCTCTTCGTATTTTTTAAACCTTTTCTTGCTCCTCATATTTTACACAACTTTTCATGCTCTTCATATTTTTTAAACCTTTTCTTGCTCTTCATATTTTACACACCGTTTCATGCTCTTCATATTTTTCACACCTTGTCATGCTTTTCAAATTTTTTACACCTTTTCATGCTCTTCGTATTTTTCAGGTTTTATCATTCTCTTCGTATTTTTCAGATCTTTTCATGCTCTTTGTATTTTTCACACCATTTCATGCTCTTCGTATTTATCAGATGTTTTCATGATCTTCTTATTTTTCACACCGTTTCATGCTTTTCGTATTTATCAGAACTTTTCGTGATCTCCATATTTTTCAGAACTTTTCATGCTCTTCGCATTTTTCACACCGTTTCATGCACTTCATATTTTTCACACCTTTTCATGCTATTCATATTTTTCACACTGTTTCATAATCTTCATATTTTTCACTTCTTTTCATGCTCTTCATATATTTCACACTGTTTCATGCTCTTCATATGTTCACACCATTACATGCTCCTCATATTTATCATAGTTTCATGCTCTTCAAATTTTTCACACCTTTACATGCTCCTCATATTTTTGACACCATTTCTTGCTCCTCGTATTTTTCAGAACTTTTCATGCTCTTCATATTTTTCACACCTTTACATGCTCCTCATATTTTTGACACCTTTTCTTGCTCCTCATATTTTTCACACCGTTTCATGCTCTTCATATTTTTCACACCTTTTCCTGCTCTTCATATTTTTCATACCGTTTCATGTTCTTCATATTCTCACACTGTTTCATGCTCCTCATATTTTTCAGACCTTTTCATGGTCCTCGTATTTTTCAGACCTTTTCATGCTCCTCATAATTTTCAGACCTTGGCATGCTCCTCATATTTTCCAGACCTTTTCATCCTCCTCATATTTTTCACACCTTTTCACGCTCTTCGTATTTTTCAGGCCTTTGCATGCTCCCTGTATTTTTCACACATTTTCATGCTCCTCATATTTTTCAGAACTTTTCATGCTCCTCATATTTTGCACACCTTCTCATGCTCTTCGTATTTTTTAGACGTTTGCATGCTCTTCGTATTTTTCAGACATTTTCATGCTCTTGATAGTTTTGAAACCTTTTCAGGCTCCTCGTATTTTTCAGACCTTTTCATGCTCCTCGTATTTTTCACACATTTCCATGCTCCTCGTATTTTTCACACCTTTTCACGACCCTTGTATTTTTCAGACCTTTCCATGCTCCTCGTATTTTTCACACCGTTTCATGCTCTTCATATTTTCAGATAGTTTCATGCTCCTCATATTTTTCACACGTTTCATGCTCTTCATATTTTTCAGAAAGCTCTTTGTATTTTTCAGACTTTTTCATGTTCTTGGTAATTTTTCACATCTTTTAATGCTCTCTGAATTTTTCACAACTTTTCATGCTTTTCGTGATTTTTCACAACGTTTCATGCTCTTCATATTTTTCACACCGTTTGATGCGTTTGTACTTTTCACACTTTTTCATGCTCTTTGTATTTTTCACACATTTTAATGCTCTTCGTATATTTCACACCTTTTCATGCACTTCGTATGATTCACACCTTTTCATGCTCTTCATATGTTTCACACCGTTTCATGCTCTTCATATTTTTCACACCTTTTCATGCTCTTCATATTTTTCACACCATTTCATGCTCTTCATATTTTTCACACTGTTTCATGCTCTTCGTATTTTTGACACTTTTTCATGCTCTTCGTATATTTCACACCTTTTCATGCTCTTCATATTTTTCACACCGTTTCATGCTGTTCATATTGTTCACAACTTTTCAGGCTCCCCGTATTTTTCAGACCTTTTCATGCTCCTTGTGTTTTTCAGACCTTTTCATGCTCCTCGTATTTTTCAGACCTTTTCATCCTCCTCGTATTTATCAGACCTTTTCATGCTTCTCGTATTTTTCACACCTTTTCATGCTCCTCGTATTTTTCACACTTTTTCATTCTCCTCGTATTTTTCACACCTTTATATGCTCTTTGTATTTTTCACACCTTTTCATGCTCTTCCTGTTTTTCACACCTTTTCATGCTCTTCGTGTTTTTCACTCCTTTTAATGCTCTTCATATTTTTCAGGCCTTTTCATGCTCTTGATATTTTCCACACCTTTTCATGCTCTCCATGTTTTTCACACCGTTTCTTGCTCTTCGTGTTTTTCACACATTTCATGCTCCTATTTTTCACACTTTTCATGCTCTTCATATTTTTCACACCTTTTCATGCTCCTCGTATTTTTCACACTTTTTCATGCTCCTCATATTTTTCAAACCTTTTCATGCTCTTCGAATTTTTCATTCATTTTCATGCTCTTCGTGTTTTTCACACCTTTTCATGCTCCTCGTATTTTTCACACTTTTTCATGCTCCTCATATTTTTCACACCTTTTCATGCTCCTCGTATTTTTCAGACCTTTTCATGCTCCTCGTATTTTTCAGACCTTGCCTGGTCCTCGTATTTTATAGACCTTTCCATGCTCTTACTATTTTTCAGACATCTTCATGCTCCTCTTATTTTTCAGACCTATTCATGCTCTTCATATTTTTCAGAACTCTTCATGCTACTCGTATTTTTCAGAACTCTTCATGCTCTTCATACTGTTCACACGTTTTCATGCTCTTCGTATATTTCAGACCTTTTCAAATTCTTGATATTTTTCAGACCATTTCATGCTCCTCATATTTTTCACACCTTTTCATGCTCTTTGTAATATTTCACACCTGTTCATGCTCTTCGTATTTTTGACACCTTTTCATACTCCTCGTATTTTTCACACCTTTTCATGCTCCTCGTATTTTTCAGACCTTTTCATGCTCCCCGTATTTTTCAGACCTTTTTATGCTACTTCTATTTTTCAGACCTTTACATGCTCCTCGTATTTTTCACACCTTTTCATGCTCTTCGTGATTTTCACGCATTTTCATGGTTCTCGTATTTTTTACACCATTTCATGTTCCTCTTTTTTTTTTCAGACCTTTTCATGCTCCTCGTATTTTTCACACATTTTCATGCTCCTCGTATTTTTCACACCTTTGCATGCTCTTCGTGATTTTCACGCCTTTTCATGCTCTTTGTATTTTTCAGACCTTTTCATGCTCCGGGTATTTTTCAGAACTTTGCATGCTCTTCATATTTTTCAGAATTTTTCAACCTCCTCGTATTTTTCAGATCTTTTCATGCTCCTCAAATTTTTCAGACCTTTCAAGCTCCTCTTATTTTTCAGACCTTTTCATGCTCCTCATATTTTTCACACCTTTTCATGCTCTTCATATAGTTCACACCTTTTCATGCTCTTCATATTGTTCAGAACTTTTCATGCTCCTCGTATTTTTCACAACTTCTCATGCTCCTCATATTGTTCACACCTTTTCATGCTCGTCATAATATTCACACATTTTCATGCTCTTCATATTTTTCACAACTTTTCATGCTCTTCATATTTTTCAGAACTTTTCATTCTCTTCATGCTCTTCGTATTTTCAGACCTATTCATGCTCCTCCTATTTTTCAGACCTTTTCATATTCTGCGTATTTTTCACACCTTTTCTTGCTCTTCATATTTTACACACCGTTTCATGCTCTTCATGTTTTTCACACCATTTCATTAACCTTATATTATTCACACCTTTTCATGCTCTTCATATTTTACACACCGTTTCAGGCTCTTCGTATGTTTCACACCTTTTCATGCACTTCGTATTTTTCACAAATTTTCATGCTCTTCGAAATTTTTCACCCCTTTTCATGCTCTTCGTATTTTTCACACCCTGTCGTGCTCTTCATATTTTTTACATCTTTTCATCCTCTTCGTATTTGTCCCATCTTTTCATGTTCTTCGTATTTTTCAGAACTTTTCATGCTCTTCGTATTTTTCACACTATTTCATGCTCTTCGTATTTTTCAGACATTCTGATGCTTCGTATTTTTCACAGCGTTTCATGCACTTCGTATTTTTCACACCGTTTAATGCTCTTCATATTTTTCACACCTTTTCATGCTCTTCGTATTTTTCACACCTTTTCATGCTCTTTTTATTTTTCACATCTGTTCATGGTCTTCATAATTTTTCACAAATTTTCATGCACTTTGTAATTTTTCACACCTTTTCATGCTCTTCGTATTTTCACACCTTTTCATGCTTTTCGTATTATTCACACCTTTTCATGCTCCTTGTATATTTTAGACCTTTTCATGCTCCTCGTATTATTCACACCTTTTCATGCTCCTCGTATATTTTAGACCTTTTCATGCTACTCGTATTTTTCAGACGTTTGCAAGCTCCTCGTATTTTTCAGACCTTTGCATGCTCCTCGTATTTTTCAGAACTTTTCACGCTCCTCGTGTTTTTCACAACTTCTCATGCTCCTCATATTGTTCACACCTTTTCATACTCCTCATATTATTCACAACTTTTTATGCTTCTGGTATTTTTCAGACCTTTTCATGCTCCTCCTATTTTTCAGAACTTTTCATTGTCCTTGTAAATCACAGCTTTTCATGCTCCTGGTATTTTACACACCGTTTCATGCTCTTCATATTTTTCACACCATTTCATGAACCTCATATTGTTCACAACTTTTCATGCTCTTCATAGTTTTCAAACCTTTACATGCTCTTCGTATGTTTCAGAATTTTTCATGCTCTTCGTATTGTTCACAGCTTTTCATGCTCCTGGGATTTTTCACACCTTTTCATGCTCTTCATATTTTTCAGAACTTTTCAAGCTCTTCCTATTTTTCACAGCGTTTCATGCACTTCGTATTTTTCACACCGTTTAATGCTCTTCATATTTATCACACCTTTTCATGCTCTTTGTATTTTTCACCTTTTCATGCTCTTTGTATTTTTCACATCTTTTCATGTTCCTCGTAATTTTTCACAACTTTTCTTGCACTTCGTAATTTTTCACACCTTTTCATGCTCTTCGTATTTTTCACAACTTTTCGTGCTTTTTGTATTATTCACACCTTTTCATGCTCCTTGTATATTTTAGACCTTTTCATGCTCCTCGTATTATTCACACCTTTTCATGCTCCTCGTATATTTTAGACCTTTTCATGCTACTCGTATTTTTCAGACCTTTGCAAGCTCCTCGTATTTTTCAGACCTTTGCATGCTCCTCGTATTTTTCAGACCTTTTCACGCTCCTTGTGTTTTTCACAACTTCCCATGCTCCTCATATTGTTCACACCTTTTCATACTCCTCATATTATTCACAACTTTTTATGCTCCTGGTATTTTTCAGACCTTTTCATGCTCCTCCTATTTTTCAGAACTTTTCATTCTCCTCGTAAATCACAGCTTTTCATGCTCCTGGTATTTTTCAAACCTTTTCATGCTCTTCATATTTTACACACCGTTTCATGCTCTTCATATTTTTCACACCATTTCATGAACCTCATATTGTTCACAACTTTTCATGCTCTTCATAGTTTTCAGACCTTTACATGCTCTTCGTATTTTTCAGAATTTTTCTTGCTCTTCGTATTTTTCACAGCTTTTCATGCTCCTGGTATTTTTCACACCTTTTCATGCTCTTCATATACTTCAGAACTTTTCAAGCTCTTGATATTTTTCAGACCTTTTCAAGCTCTTCGTAGTTTTCACAACCTTTCATGCTCTGCACATTTTTCACACCATTTCAGGCTCTTCGTATGTTTCACACCTTTTCAAGCACTTCGTATTTTTCACAACTTTTCATGCTCTTCGTATTTTTCACACCTCTTCAGGCTCTTCGAAATTTTTCACACCTTTTCATATTTTTCACACCTTTTCATCCTCTTCTCATTTTTCCGTTTCATGCTTTTTGTATTTTTCAGACCTTTTCATGCTCCTCGTATTTTTCAGACCTTTGCATGCTCCTCGTATTTTTCTGAACTTTTCACGCTCCTCGTATTTTTCACAACTTCTCATCCTCCTCATATTGTTCACAACTTTCATACTCCTCATATTATTCACAACTTTTCATGCTCATTATATTTTTCACACCTTTTCAGCTCTTCATATTTTTCAGAAATTTTCATGCTCTTCATGCTCTTCGTATTTTCAGAACTTTTCATGCTCTTCATATTTTTCATACCTTTTCATGCTCTTGATATTTTTCAGAAGTTTTCATGTTCTTGATATTTTTCAGACCTTTTCATGCTCTTCAATTTTTCACAACTTTTCATGCCTTTCATATTTTTCAGACCTTTTCAATCTCTTGATATTTTTCAGACCTTTTCATGCTCCTCCTATTTTTCAGAACTTTTCATGCTCTTCGTATTTTTCCCACCTTTTCATGCTCTTTGTATTTTTCACACCTTTTCATGCTCTTCATATTTTTCACACCTTTTCATGCTCTTCATATTTTTTAGAGCTTTTCATGCTCTTCTTATTTTTCACACCATTTCATGCTCCTCATATTTTTCACATCTTTTCATGAGCTTCATATTGTCACACCGTTTCATGCTCCTCAGATTTTTCACAGCTTTTCATGCTCTTCACATTTTTCAGACCTTTTCATGCTCCACATATTTTTCACACGTTTACATGCTCTTCATATTTTACACAACTTCTCATGCTCTTCTTATTTTTTAAACCTTTTCTTGCTCTTCTTATTTTTCACACCGTTTCATGCTCTTCATATTTTTCACACCTTGTCATGCTTTTCAAATTTTTCACACCTTTTCATGCTCTTCGTATTTTTTAAACCTTTTCTTGCTCCTCATATTTTACACAACTTTTCATGCTCTTCATATTTTTTAAACCTTTTCTTGCTCTTCATATTTTACACACCGTTTCATGCTCTTCATATTTTTCACACCTTGTCATGCTTTTCAAATTTTTTACACCTTTTCATGCTCTTCGTATTTTTCAGGTTTTATCATTCTCTTCGTATTTTTCAGATCTTTTCATGCTCTTTGTATTTTTCACACCGTTTCATGCTCTTCGTATTTATCAGATGTTTTCATGATCTTCTTATTTTTCACACCGTTTCATGCTTTTCGTATTTATCAGAACTTTTCGTGATCTCCATATTTTTCAGAACTTTTCATGCTCTTCGCATTTTTCACACCGTTTCATGCACTTCATATTTTTCACACCTTTTCATGCTATTCATATTTTTCACACAGTTTCATAATCTTCATATTTTTCACTTCTTTTCATGCTCTTCATATATTTCACACTGTTTCATGCTCTTCATATGTTCACACCATTACATGCTCCTCATATTTATCATAGTTTCATGCTCTTCAAATTTTTCACACCTTTACATGCTCCTCATATTTTTGACACCATTTCTTGCTCCTCGTATTTTTCAGAACTTTTCATGCTCTTCATATTTTTCACACCTTTACATGCTCCTCATATTTTTGACACCTTTTCTTGCTCCTCATATTTTTCACACCGTTTCATGCTCTTCATATTTTTCACACCTTTTCCTGCTCTTCATATTTTTCATACCGTTTCATGTTCTTCATATTCTCACACTGTTTCATGCTCCTCATATTTTTCAGACCTTTTCATGGTCCTCGTATTTTTCAGACCTTTTCATGCTCTTCATAATTTTCAGACCTTGGCATGCTCCTCATATTTTCCAGACCTTTTCATCCTCCTCATATTTTTCACACCTTTTCACGCTCTTCGTATTTTTCAGGCCTTTGCATGCTCCCTGTATTTTTCACACATTTTCATGCTCCTCATATTTTTCAGAACTTTTCATGCTCCTCATATTTTGCACACCTTTTCATGCTCTTCGTATTTTTTAGACGTTTGCATGCTCTTCGTATTTTTCAGACATTTTCATGCTCTTGATAGTTTTGAAACCTTTTCAGGCTCCTCGTATTTTTCAGACCTTTTCATGCTCCTCGTATTTTTCACACATTTCCATGCTCCTCGTATTTTTCACACCTTTTCACGACCCTTGTATTTTTCAGACCTTTCCATGCTCCTCGTATTTTTCACACCGTTTCATGCTCTTCATATTTTCAGATAGTTTCATGCTCCTCATATTTTTCACACGTTTCATGCTCTTCATATTTTTCAGAAAGCTCTTTGTATTTTTCAGACTTTTTCATGTTCTTGGTAATTTTTCACATCTTTTAATGCTCTCTGAATTTTTCACAACTTTTCATGCTTTTCGTGATTTTTCACAACGTTTCATGCTCTTCATATTTTTCACACCGTTTGATGCGTTTGTACTTTTCACACTTTTTCATGCTCTTTGTATTTTTCACACATTTTAATGCTCTTCGTATATTTCACACCTTTTCATGCACTTCGTATGATTCACACCTTTTCATGCTCTTCATATTTTTCACACCGTTTCATGCTCTTCATATTTTTCACACCTTTTCATGCTCTTCATATTTTTCACACCATTTCATGCTCTTCATATTTTTCACACTGTTTCATGCTCTTCGTATTTTTGACACTTTTTCATGCTCTTCGTATATTTCACACCTTTTCATGCTCTTCATATTTTTCACACCGTTTCATGCTGTTCATATTGTTCACAACTTTTCAGGCTCCCCGTATTTTTCAGACCTTTTCATGCTCCTTGTGTTTTTCAGACCTTTTCATGCTCCTCGTATTTTTCAGACCTTTTCATCCTCCTCGTATTTATCAGACCTTTTCATGCTTCTCGTATTTTTCACACCTTTTCATGCTCCTCGTATTTTTCACACTTTTTCATTCTCCTCGTATTTTTCACACCTTTATATGCTCTTTGTATTTTTCACACCTTTTCATGCTCTTCCTGTTTTTCACACCTTTTCATGCTCTTCATGTTTTTCACTCCTTTTAATGCTCTTCATATTTTTCAGGCCTTTTCATGCTCTTGATATTTTCCACACCTTTTCATGCTCTCCATGTTTTTCACACCGTTTCTTGCTCTTCGTGTTTTTCACACATTTCATGCTCCTATTTTTCACACTTTTCATGCTCTTCATATTTTTCACACCTTTTCATGCTCCTCGTATTTTTCACACTTTTTCATGCTCCTCATATTTTTCAAACCTTTTCATGCTCTTCGAATTTTTCATTCATTTTCATGCTCTTCGTGTTTTTCACACCTTTTCATGCTCCTCGTATTTTTCACACTTTTTCATGCTCCTCATATTTTTCACACCTTTTCATGCTCCTCGTATTTTTCAGACCTTTTCATGCTCCTCGTATTTTTCAGACCTTGCCTGGTCCTCGTATTTTATAGACCTTTCCATGCTCTTACTATTTTTCAGACATCTTCATGCTCCTCTTATTTTTCAGACCTATTCATGCTCTTCGTATTTTTCAGAACTCTTCATGCTACTCGTATTTTTCAGAACTCTTCATGCTCTTCATACTGTTCACACGTTTTCATGCTCTTCGTATATTTCAGACCTTTTCAAATTCTTGATATTTTTCAGACCATTTCATGCTCCTCATATTTTTCACACCTTTTCATGCTCTTTGTAATATTTCACACCTGTTCATGCTCTTCGTATTTTTGACACCTTTTCATACTCCTCGTATTTTTCACACCTTTTCATGCTCCTCGTATTTTTCAGACCTTTTCATGCTCCCCGTATTTTTCAGACCTTTTTATGCTACTTCTATTTTTCAGACCTTTACATGCTCCTCGTATTTTTCACACCTTTTCATGCTCTTCGTGATTTTCACGCATTTTCATGGTTCTCGTATTTTTTACAACATTTCATGTTCCTCGTTTTTTTTCAGACCTTTTCATGCTCCTCGTATTTTTCACACATTTTAAAGCTCCTCGTATTTTTCACACCTTTGCATGCTCTTCGTGATTTTCACGCATTTTCATGGTTCTCGTATTTTTTACAACATTTCATGTTCCTCGTTTTTTTTCAGACCTTTTCATGCTCCTCGTATTTTTCACACATTTTCATGCTCCTCGTATTTTTCACACCTTTGCATGCTCTTCGTGATTTTCACGCCTTTTCATGCTCTTTGTATTTTTCAGAACTTTTCATGCTCTTCATATTTTTCAGAATTTTTCAACCTCCTCGTATTTTTCAGATCTTTTCATGCTCCTCAGATTTTTCAGACCTTTCAAGCTCCTCTTATTTTTCAGACCTTTTCATGCTCCTCATATTTTTCACACCTTTTCATGCTCTTCATATAGTTCACACCTTTTCATGCTCTTCATATTGTTCAGAACTTTTCATGCTCCTCGTATTTTTCACAACTTCTCATGCTCCTCATATTGTTCACACCTTTTCATGCTCGTCATAATATTCACACATTTTCATGCTCTTCATATTTTTCACAACTTTTCATGCTCTTCATATTTTTCAGAACTTTTCATTCTCTTCATGCTCTTTGTATTTTCAGACCTATTCATGCTCCTCCTATTTTTCAGACCTTTTCATATTCTGCGTATTTTTCACACCTTTTCTTGCTCTTCATATTTTACACACAGTTTCATGCTCTTCATGTTTTTCACACCATTTCATTTACCTTATATTATTCACACCTTTTCATGCACTTCATATTTTACACACCGTTTCAGGCTCGTCGTATGTTTCACACCTTTTCATGCACTTCGTATTTTTCACAAATTTTCATGCTCTTCGTATTTTTCACACCTTTTCAGGCTCTTCGAAATTTTTCACCCCTTTTCATGCTCTTCGTATTTTTCACACCCTGTCGTGCTCTTCATATTTTTTACATCTTTTCATCCTCTTCGTATTTGTCCCATCTTTTCATGTTCTTCGTATTTTTCAGAACTTTTCATGCTCTTCGTATTTTTCACACTATTTCATGCTCTTCGTATTTTTCAGACATTCTGATGCTTCGTATTTTTCACAGCGTTTCATGCACTTCGTGTTTTTCACACCGTTTAATGCTCTTCATATTTTTCACACCTTTTCATGCTCTTCGTATTTTTCACACCTTTTCATGCTCTTTTTATTTTTCACATCTGTTCATGGTCTTCGTAATTTTTCACAAATTTTCATGCACTTTGTAATTTTTCACACCTTTTCATGCTCTTCGTATTTTTCACACCTTTTCATGCTTTTCGTATTATTCACACCTTTTCATGCTCCTTGTATATTTTAGACCTTTTCATGCTCCTCGTATTATTCACACCTTTTCATGCTCCTCGTATATTTTAGACCTTTTCATGCTACTCGTATTTTTCAGACGTTTGCAAGCTCCTCGTATTTTTCAGACCTTTGCATGCTCCTCGTATTTTTCAGAACTTTTCACGCTCCTCGTGTTTTTCACAACTTCTCATGCTCCTCATATTGTTCACACCTTTTCATACTCCTCATATTATTCACAACTTTTTATGCTTCTGGTATTTTTCAGACCTTTTCATGCTCCTCCTATTTTTCAGAACTTTTCATTGTCCTTGTAAATCACAGCTTTTCATGCTCCTGGTATTTTACACACCGTTTCATGCTCTTCATATTTTTCACACCATTTCATGAACCTCATATTGTTCACAACTTTTCATGCTCTTCATAGTTTTCAAACCTTTACATGCTCTTCGTATGTTTCAGAATTTTTCATGCTCTTCGTATTGTTCACAGCTTTTCATGCTCCTGGGATTTTTCACACCTTTTCATGCTCTTCATATTTTTCAGAACTTTTCAAGCTCTTCCTATTTTTCACAGCGTTTCATGCACTTCGTATTTTTCACACCGTTTAATGCTCTTCATATTTATCACACCTTTTCATGCTCTTTGTATTTTTCACCTTTTCATGCTCTTTGTATTTTTCACATCTTTTCATGTTCCTCGTAATTTTTCACAACTTTTCTTGCACTTCGTAATTTTTCACACCTTTTCATGCTCTTCGTATTTTTCACAACTTTTCGTGCTTTTTGTATTATTCACACCTTTTCATGCTCTTTGTATATTTTAGACCTTTTCATGCTCCTCGTATTATTCACACCTTTTCATGCTCCTCGTATATTTTAGACCTTTTCATGCTACTCGTATTTTTCAGACCTTTGCAAGCTCCTCGTATTTTTCAGACCTTTGCATGCTCCTCGTATTTTTCAGACCTTTTCACGCTCCTTGTGTTTTTCACAACTTCCCATGCTCCTCATATTGTTCACACCTTTTCATACTCCTCATATTATTCACAACTTTTTATGCTCCTGGTATTTTTCAGACCTTTTCATGCTCCTCCTATTTTTCAGAACTTTTCATTCTCCTCGTAAATCACAGCTTTTCATGCTCCTGGTATTTTTCAAACCTTTTCATGCTCTTCATATTTTACACACCGTTTCATGCTCTTCATATTTTTCACACCATTTCATGAACCTCATATTGTTCACAACTTTTCATGCTCTTCATAGTTTTCAGACCTTTACATGCTCTTCGTATTTTTCAGAATTTTTCTTGCTCTTCGTATTTTTCACAGCTTTTCATGCTCCTGGTATTTTTCACACCTTTTCATGCTCTTCATATACTTCAGAACTTTTCAAGCTCTTGATATTTTTCAGACCTTTTCAAGCTCTTCGTAGTTTTCACAACCTTTCATGCTCTGCACATTTTTCACACCATTTCAGGCTCTTCGTATGTTTCACACCTTTTCAAGCACTTCGTATTTTTCACAACTTTTCATGCTCTTCGTATTTTTCACACCTCTTCAGGCTCTTCGAAATTTTTCACACCTTTTCATATTTTTCACACCTTTTCATCCTCTTCTCATTTTTCCGTTTCATGCTTTTTGTATTTTTCAGACCTTTTCATGCTCCTCGAATTTTTCACACCTTTTCTTGCTCCTCGTATTTTTCACACCTTTTCATGCTCCTCATGTTTTCCACACCTTTCATGCTCTTCATATTTTTCACAGCGTTTCATGCTCTTCATATTTTCACACCGTTTGATCCTCCTCATATTTTTGAGACGTTTTCATGCTCCTCATGTTTTTCACACATTTTCATGCTCCTCGTATTTTCCAGACCTTTTCATGCTCCTCGTATTTTCCAGACCTATTCATGCTCCCCGTATTTTTCAGACCTTTTCATTTTTCTCGTATTTTTGACATCTTTTCATGCTCCTCGTAATTTTCAGACCATTTCATGCTCCTCATATTTTTCAGACCTTTTCATTCTCCTAGTATTTTTCCGATCTTTTCCTGCTCCTTGTACTTTTCAGACCTTTCCATGCTCCTCATATTTCTCACACCTTTCATGCTCTTCATATTTTTCACACGGTTTCATGCTCATGATATTTTCACACCGTTTCATGCTCCTCATATTTTTGATAACATTTCATGCTCCTCTTATTTTTCACACCTTTTCATGCTTCCCGTATTTTCCAGACCTTTTCATGCTCCTCGTATTTTTCAGACATTTACATGCTCCTCGTGTTTTTCAGACCTTTTCATGCTCCTCGTATTTTTCACACATTTTCATATTCCTCCTATTTTTCACACCTTTTCACGCTCCTTGTATTTTTCAGACATTAAGGCCCCTCGTACTTTTCACACCTTTTCATGCTCCTCGTAGTTTTCACACCTTTTCATGCTCCTCATATTGTTCACACCTTTTCTTGCTCTTCATATTTTTCACATCTTTTAATGCTCCTCATATTTTTCATACCTTTTCATGCTCTTCGTATTTTTCACACCTTTTCATGATCTTTGTATATTTCACAACTTTTCATGCTCTACGTTTTTTTCACACTGTTTCATGTTCTTCATATTTTTCACACGTTTTCATGCTTTTCATATTTTTCACACAGTTTCATGCTTTTCATATTTTTCACACCTTTTCATGCTCTTCGTATTTTTCCCACCTTTTCATGCTCTTCATATTTTTCAAACCTTTTCATGCTTTTTGAATTTTTCATACATTTTCATGGTCTTCGTGTTTTTCACACATTTTCATGCTCTTCGTATTTTTTACACTTTTTCATGGTCCTCATATTTTTCAAACCTTTTCATGCTCATCATAGTTTTCACAGCTTTTCATGGTCCTCGTATATTTCAGACCTTTTCGTGCTCCTCGGATTTTTCACACCTTTTCATCCTCTTCGAATTTTTCACACATTTTCATGCACTTCGTTTTATCCACAACTTTTCATGCTGCTAGTGTTTTTCACACCATTTCATGCTCTTCATATTTTTCAGACCGTTTCTTGCTCCTCATATTTATCACACCTTTCTATGCTCTTCATAATTTTCACACCGTTTCATGCTCTTCATTTATTCACACCTTTTCAGGCTCCTCATATTTTTGAGACCTTTTCATGCTCTTCGTATTTTTCACACTTTTTAATGCTCCTCCTGTTTTCCAGACCTTTTCATGCTCCTCGTATTTTTCAGACCTTTTCATGCTCCTCGTATTTTTGACACCTTTTCATGGTCCTCATATTTTTCAGACCTTTTCATGCTCCTCATATTTTTCACACCTGTTCATTCTCCTAGAATTTTTCAGATCTTTTCATGCTCCTAGTATTTTTCAGACCTTTTCATGGTCCTCGTATATTTCAGACTCTTCGTACTCCTCGGATTTTTCACACCTTTTCATGCTCCTCGTATTTTTCCACACATTTTCATGCTCTTCGTGTTTTTCACACCTATTCATGCTCCTCGTGTTTTTCACACCTTTTCATGCTCCTCATATTTTTCAAACCTTTCCATGCTCCTCATGTTTTCCAGACCTTTTCATGCTCCTCGGATTTTTCACACCTTTTCATGCTCCTCGTTTTTTTCACACATGTTCATGCTCTTCGTGTTTTTCACACCTATTCATGCTCCTCGTGTTTTTCACACCTTTTCATGCTCCTCGTATTTTTCACACCTTTTCATGCTCTTCGTATTTTTCAACCCTTTTCATGCTCTTTGAATTTTTCATACAATTTCATGCTCTTCGTGTTTTTCACACATTTTCATGCTCTTCGTGTTTTTCACACAGTTTCATGCTCTTCGTGTTTTTTACACTCTTTCATGGTCCTCATATTTTTCAAACCTTTTCATGCTCATCATAGTTTTCACACCTTTTCATGGTCCTCGTATATTTCAGACCTTTTTGTGCTCCTCGCATTTTTCACACCTTTTCATGCTCTTCGAATTTTTCACACATTCATGCACTTCGTTTTATCCACAACTTTTCATGCTGCTCGTGTTTTTCACACCATTTCATGCTCTTCCTATTTTTCAGACCGTTTCATGCTCCTCCTATTTATCACACCTTTCCATGCTCTTCATAATTTTCACACCGTTTCATGCTCTTCATATTTTCACACGGTTTCATGCTCTTCATATTTTTCAGACCTTCTCATGCTCCTCGTATTTTGCCCACCGTTTCACGTTCTTCGTGTTTTCACACCATTTCAAGCCCTTTGTATTTTTCACACCTTTTCGTGCTCTTCATATTGTTCACACCTTTTCATGCTCCAAGTAATTTTTAGACCTTTTCATGCTCCTCGTGTTTTTCAGAACTTTTCATGCTCCTCGTATTTTTCAGACCTTTTCATGTTCCTCGTATTTTTCAGACCTTTTCATGCTCCTCGTATTTTGCCCACCATTTCACGTTCTTCGTGTTTTCACACCATTTAAAGCCCTTTGTATTTTTCACACCTTTTCGTGCTCTTCATATTGTTCACACCTTTTCATGCTCCAAGTAATTTTTAGACCTTTTCATGCTCCTCGTGTTTTTCAGAACTTTTCATGCTCCTCGTATTTTTCAGACCTTTTCATGCTCCTCGTATTTTTCAGACCTTTACATGCTCCTCGTATTTTTCACACCTTTTCATGCTCCTCGTATTTTTCACACCTTTTCATGCTCTTCGTATTTTTCAACCCTTTTCATGCTCTTTGAATTTTTCATACAATTTCATGCTCTTCGTGTTTTTCACACATTTTCATGCTCTTCGTGTTTTTCACAGTTTCATGCTCTTCGTGTTTTTTACACTCTTTCATGGTCCTCATATTTTTCAAACCTTTTCGTGCTCTTAGTATTTTTCACACCTTTTCATGGTCCTCGTATATTTCAGACCTTTTTGTGCTCCTCGCATTTTTCACACCTTTTCATGCTCTTCGAATTTTTCACACATTCATGCACTTCGTTTTATCCACAACTTTTCATGCTGCTCGTGTTTTTCACACCATTTCATGCTCTTCATATTTTTCAGACCGTTTCATGCTCCTCCTATTTATCACACCTTTCCATGCTCTTCATAATTTTCACACCGTTTCATGCTC
This sequence comes from Dama dama, assembly GCF_033118175.1. Classification (NCBI taxonomy): domain Eukaryota; kingdom Metazoa; phylum Chordata; class Mammalia; order Artiodactyla; family Cervidae; genus Dama; species Dama dama. The sequence continues at coordinate 794,331 of NW_026870993.1, read as the reverse complement.
TTCATATTTTCACACGGTTTCATGCTCTTCATATTTTTCAGACCTTCTCATGCTCCTCGTATTTTGCCCACCGTTTCACGTTCTTCGTGTTTTCACACCATTTCAAGCCCTTTGTATTTTTCACACCTTTTCGTGCTCTTCATATTGTTCACACCTTTTCATGCTCCAAGTAAATTTTAGACCTTTTCATGCTCCTCGTGTTTTTCAGAACTTTTCATGCTCCTCGTATTTTTCAGACGTTTTCATGCTCCTCGTATTTTTCAGACCTTTTCATGCTCCTCGTATTTTGCCCACCATTTCACGTTCTTCGTGTTTTCACACCATTTAAAGCCCTTTGTATTTTTCACACCTTTTCGTGCTCTTCATATTGTTCACACCTTTTCATGCTCCAAGTAATTTTTAGACCTTTTCATGCTCCTCGTGTTTTTCAGAACTTTTCATGCTCCTCGTATTTTTCAGACCTTTTCATGCTCCTCGTATTTTTCAGACCTTTTCATGCTCCTCGTATTTTTCAGACCTTTACATGCTCCTCGTATTTTTCACACCTTTTCATGCTCCTCGTATTTTTCACACCTTTTCATGCTCTTCGTATTTTTCAACCCTTTTCATGCTCTTTGAATTTTTCATACAATTTCATGCTCTTCGTGTTTTTCACACATTTTCATGCTCTTCGTGTTTTTCACACAGTTTCATGCTCTTCGTGTTTTTTACACTCTTTCATGGTCCTCATATTTTTCAAACCTTTTCGTGCTCTTAGTATTTTTCACACCTTTTCATGGTCCTTGTATATTTCAGACCTTTTTGTGCTCCTCGCATTTTTCACACCTTTTCATGCTCTTCGAATTTTTCACACATTCATGCACTTCGTTTTATCCACAACTTTTCATGCTGCTCGTGTTTTTCACACCATTTCATGCTCTTCCTATTTTTCAGACCGTTTCATGCTCCTCCTATTTATCACACCTTTCCATGCTCTTCATAATTTTCACACCGTTTCATGCTCTTCATATTTTCACACCGTTTCATGCTCTTCATATTTTTCAGACCTTCTCATGCTCCTCGTATTTTGCCCACCGTTTCACGTTCTTCGTGTTTTCACACCATTTCAAGCCCTTTGTATTTTTCACACCTTTTCGTGCTCTTCATATTGTTCACACCTTTTCATGCTCCAAGTAATTTTTAGACCTTTTCATGCTCCTCGTGTTTTTCAGAACTTTTCATGCTCCTCGTATTTTTCAGACCTTTTCATGCTCCTCGTATTTTTCAGACCTTTTCATGCTCCTCGTATTTTGCCCACCGTTTCACGTTCTTCGTGTTTTCACACCATTTAAAGCCCTTTGTATTTTTCACACCTTTTCGTGCTCTTCATATTGTTCACACCTTTTCATGCTCCAAGTAATTTTTAGACCTTTTCATGCTCCTCGTGTTTTTCAGAACTTTTCATGCTCCTCGTATTTTTCAGACCTTTTCATGCTCCTCGTATTTTTCAGACCTTTTCATGCTCCTCGTATTTTTCAGACCTTTACATGCTCCTCGTATTTTTCACACATTTTCATGCTCTTCGTGTTTTTCACACCTATTCATGCTCCTTGTGTTTTTAACATCTTTTCATGCTCCTCGTGTTTTGCAGAGCTTTTCATGCTCCTCGTATTTTTCAGACCTTTTCATGTTCCTCGTATTTTTGACACCTTTTCATGCTCCTCATATTTTTCAGAACTTTTCATGCTCCTGGTATTTTTCAGACCTTTTCACGCTCCTTGTATTTTTCAGACCTTTTCGGGCTCCTCCTATTTTCAGGCCTTTTCATGCTCCTCGTATGTTTCACACCTTTTCATGCTCCTCATATATTTCACAACTTTTTATGCTCTTCATATTTTTTACATATTTCATGCTCCTCATATTTTTCATACCATTTCATTCTACTCATATTTTTCACATCTTTTCATGCTCCTCATATTTTTGACACCTTTTAAAGGTCATCATATTTTTCTACCGTTTCATGCTCTTGATATTTTCACACGGTTTCATGCTCCTCGTATTTTTCAGACCTTTTCATGCTCCTACTAGTTTTCCCACCTTTTCATGCTCCTCATATTTTTCGCACATTTTCTTTCTCATCGTATTTTTCACACCTTTTCATGCTCCTCGTATTTGTGACACCTTTAATGCTCCTCGTATTTTTCACACCTTTATATGCTCTTCGTATTTTCAATCGTTTTCATGCTCTTCGAATTTTTCACACATTTTCATGCACTTCGTGTTTTCCACATTTTTTCATGCTGCTCGTGTTTTTCACACCATTTCATGCTCTTCATATTTTTAACACCGTTTCATGCTCTTCATATTTTCACACCGTTTCATGCTCCTCATATTTTTCACACCTTTTCATGCTCCTCGTATTTTTCACACCCATTCATGCTCCTTGTATTTTTCAGACCTTTTCATGCTCTTCGTATTTTTCACACCTTTTCATGCTCCTCATATTTTTGAAACCTTTTCATGTTCCTCATATTAATCACACCGTTTCATACTCCTCATATTTTTCACACCTTTTCATGTTCCTCGTATTTTTCAAACCTTTTCATGCTCCTCATATTTTTCAGACATTTTCATGCTCCTAGTATTGTTCACACCTTTTCATGCTCCTCGTTTTTTTCACACCTTTTCATATTCCTCGTATTTTTCACACCTATTCATGCTCCTTGTATTTTTCAGACCTTTTCGTGCTCTTCATATTTTTCACAGCATTTCATGCTTTCGCATTTTTAACACCGTTTCAAGCTCCTCGTATTTTTCACACCTTGTCATGCACTTTGTATTTTTCAAACCTTTTCATGCTCTTTGTATTTTTCACAACTTTTCATGCTTTTCATAATTTTTCACACCTTTTCATTGTCTTCGTATATTTCACACCAGTCATGCTCTTTGTATTTTTCACACCTTTTCAAGCTCTTCATACTTTTAAAACCATTTCATGCTCTTCATATTTTTCACAACTTTTCATGCTCTTCATATTTTTTACATATTTCATGCTTCTCATATTTTTCATACCATTTCATGCTCCTCATATTTTTCACATCTTTTCATGCTCCTCATATTTTTGACACCTTTTGAAGTCTTCATATTTTTCACACCGTTTCATGCTCTTTATATTTTCACACCGTTTCATGTTCCTCGTATTTTTCAGACCTTTTCATGCTCCTACTATTTTTCCCACCTGTTCATGCTCCTTGTATTTTTTAGCACATTTTCTTTCTCATCGTATTTTTCACACCTTTTCATGCTCCTCGTATTTTTCACACCTTTAATGCTCCTCGTATTTTTCACACCTTTACATGCTGTTCGTATTTTTCAAACCTTTTCATGCTCTTCGAATTTTTCACACATTTTCATGCACTTCGTGTTTTCCACATTTTTTCTTGCTGCTCGTGTTTTTCACACCGTTTCATGCTCTTCATATTTTTAACACCGTTTCATGCTCTTCATATTTTCACACCGTTTCATGCTCCTCATATTTTTCACACCTTTTCATGCTTCTCATATTTTTAAGATCTTTTCATGCTTCTCGTATTTTTCAGACATTTTCATGCTCCTAGTATTTTTCACACGTTTTCATGCACCTCGTAGTTTTCACACCTTTTCATGCTCCTCATATTTTTCAGACCTTTTCGTGCTCCTCATATTTGCAGACCTTTTCGTACTCCTCATATTTTTCACACCTTTTCATGCTCATCATATATTTCACAACTTTTCATGCTCTTCATATTATTGACATATTTTAATGCTCCTCATATTTTTCACATCTTTTCATGCTCCTCATATTTTTGACACGTTTAAAAGGTCTTCATATTTTTCACACCGTTTCATGATCTTCATATTTTCACACCATTTCATGCTCCTCAAATTTTTTAGACTTTTTCATGCTCCTCATATTTTTCAGACCTTTATATGCTCCTCGTATTTTTCACACCTTTTCATGCTCCTCGTGTTTTTCACACCTTTTCATGCTCCTCGTATTTTTTTCAGACCTTTTCATGCTCCTGTTTTTTTCACACATTTTCATGCTCCTCGTATTTTTCACACCTTTTCATGCTCCTCGTATTTTTCAGCCCTTTTCATGCTCCTACTATTGTTCACACCTTTTCATGCTCTTCGAATTTTTCATTCATTTTCATGCTCTTCGTGTTTTTCACACCTTTTCATGCTCCTCGTATTTTTCACACTTTTTCATGCTCCTCATATTTTTCACACCTTTTCATGCTCCTCGTATTTTTCAGACCTTTTCATGCTCCTCGTATTTTTCAGACCTTGCCTGGTCCTCGTATTTTATAGACCTTTCCATGCTCTTACTATTTTTCAGACATCTTCATGCTCCTCTTATTTTTCAGACCTATTCATGCTCTTCGTATTTTTCAGAACTCTTCATGCTACTCGTATTTTTCAGAACTCTTCATGCTCTTCATACTGTTCACACGTTTTCATGCTCTTCGTATATTTCAGACCTTTTCAAATTCTTGATATTTTTCAGACCATTTCATGCTCCTCATATTTTTCACACCTTTTCATGCTCTTTGTAATATTTCACACCTGTTCATGCTCTTCGTATTTTTGACACCTTTTCATACTCCTCGTATTTTTCACACCTTTTCATGCTCCTCGTATTTTTCAGACCTTTTCATGCTCCCCGTATTTTTCAGACCTTTTTATGCTACTTCTATTTTTCAGACCTTTACATGCTCCTCGTATTTTTCACACCTTTTCATGCTCTTCGTGATTTTCACGCATTTTCATGGTTCTCGTATTTTTTACAACATTTCATGTTCCTCGTTTTTTTTCAGACCTTTTCATGCTCCTCGTATTTTTCACACATTTTAAAGCTCCTCGTATTTTTCACACCTTTGCATGCTCTTCGTGATTTTCACGCATTTTCATGGTTCTCGTATTTTTTACAACATTTCGTGTTCCTCGTTTTTTTTCAGACCTTTTCATGCTCCTCGTATTTTTCACACATTTTCATGCTCCTCGTATTTTTCACACCTTTGCATGCTCTTCGTGATTTTCACGCCTTTTCATGCTCTTTGTATTTTTCAGAACTTTTCATGCTCTTCATATTTTTCAGAATTTTTCAACCTCCTCGTATTTTTCAGATCTTTTCATGCTCCTCAGATTTTTCAGACCTTTCAAGCTCCTCTTATTTTTCAGACCTTTTCATGCTCCTCATATTTTTCACACCTTTTCATGCTCTTCATATAGTTCACACCTTTTCATGCTCTTCATATTGTTCAGAACTTTTCATGCTCCTCGTATTTTTCACAACTTCTCATGCTCCTCATATTGTTCACACCTTTTCATGCTCGTCATAATATTCACACATTTTCATGCTCTTCATATTTTTCACAACTTTTCATGCTCTTCATATTTTTCAGAACTTTTCATTCTCTTCATGCTCTTCGTATTTTCAGACCTATTCATGCTCCTCCTATTTTTCAGACCTTTTCATATTCTGCGTATTTTTCACACCTTTTCTTGCTCTTCATATTTTACACACAGTTTCATGCTCTTCATGTTTTTCACACCATTTCATTTACCTTATATTATTCACACCTTTTCATGCTCTTCATATTTTACACACCGTTTCAGGCTCTTCGTATGTTTCACACCTTTTCATGCACTTCGTATTTTTCACAAATTTTCATGCTCTTCGTATTTTTCACACCTTTTCAGGCTCTTCGAAATTTTTCACCCCTTTTCATGCTCTTCGTATTTTTCACACCCTGTCGTGCTCTTCATATTTTTTACATCTTTTCATCCTCTTCGTATTTGTCCCATCTTTTCATGTTCTTCGTATTTTTCAGAACTTTTCATGCTCTTCGTATTTTTCACACTATTTCATGCTCTTCGTATTTTTCAGACATTCTGATGCTTCGTATTTTTCACAGCGTTTCATGCACTTCGTGTTTTTCACACCGTTTAATGCTCTTCATATTTTTCACACCTTTTCATGCTCTTCGTATTTTTCACACCTTTTCATGCTCTTTTTATTTTTCACATCTGTTCATGGTCTTCGTAATTTTTCACAAATTTTCATGCACTTTGTAATTTTTCACACCTTTTCATGCTCTTCGTATTTTTCACACCTTTTCATGCTTTTCGTATTATTCACACCTTTTCATGCTCCTTGTATATTTTAGACCTTTTCATGCTCCTCGTATTATTCACACCTTTTCATGCTCCTCGTATATTTTAGACCTTTTCATGCTACTCGTATTTTTCAGACGTTTGCAAGCTCCTCGTATTTTTCAAACCTTTGCATGCTCCTCGTATTTTTCAGAACTTTTCACGCTCCTCGTGTTTTTCACAACTTCTCATGCTCCTCATATTGTTCACACCTTTTCATACTCCTCATATTATTCACAACTTTTTATGCTTCTGGTATTTTTCAGACCTTTTCATGCTCCTCCTATTTTTCAGAACTTTTCATTGTCCTTGTAAATCACAGCTTTTCATGCTCCTGGTATTTTTCACACCGTTTCATGCTCTTCATATTTTACACACCGTTTCATGCTCTTCATATTTTTCACACCATTTCATGAACCTCATATTGTTCACAACTTTTCATGCTCTTCATAGTTTTCAAACCTTTACATGCTCTTCGTATGTTTCAGAATTTTTCATGCTCTTCGTATTGTTCACAGCTTTTCATGCTCCTGGGATTTTTCACACCTTTTCATGCTCTTCATATTTTTCAGAACTTTTCAAGCTCTTCCTCTTTTTCACAGCGTTTCATGCACTTCGTATTTTTCACACCGTTTAATGCTCTTCATATTTATCACACCTTTTCATGCTCTTTGTATTTTTCACCTTTTCATGCTCTTTGTATTTTTCACATCTTTTCATGTTCCTCGTAATTTTTCACAACTTTTCTTGCACTTCGTAATTTTTCACACCTTTTCATGCTCTTCGTATTTTTCACAACTTTTCGTGCTTTTTGTATTATTCACACCTTTTCATGCTCCTTGTATATTTTAGACCTTTTCATGCTCCTCGTATTATTCACACCTTTTCATGCTCCTCGTATATTTTAGACCTTTTCATGCTACTCGTATTTTTCAGACCTTTGCAAGCTCCTCGTATTTTTCAGACCTTTGCATGCTCCTCGTATTTTTCAGACCTTTTCACGCTCCTTGTGTTTTTCACAACTTCCCATGCTCCTCATATTGTTCACACCTTTTCATACTCCTCATATTATTCACAACTTTTTATGCTCCTGGTATTTTTCAGACCTTTTCATGCTCCTCCTATTTTTCAGAACTTTTCATTCTCCTCGTAAATCACAGCTTTTCATGCTCCTGGTATTTTTCAAACCTTTTCATGCTCTTCATATTTTACACACCGTTTCATGCTCTTCATATTTTTCACACCATTTCATGAACCTCATATTGTTCACAACTTTTCATGCTCTTCATAGTTTTCAGACCTTTACATGCTCTTCGTATTTTTCAGAATTTTTCTTGCTCTTCGTATTTTTCACAGCTTTTCATGCTCCTGGTATTTTTCACACCTTTTCATGCTCTTCATATACTTCAGAACTTTTCAAGCTCTTGATATTTTTCAGACCTTTTCAAGCTCTTCATAGTTTTCACAACCTTTCATGCTCTGCACATTTTTCACACCATTTCAGGCTCTTCGTATGTTTCACACCTTTTCAAGCACTTCGTATTTTTCACAACTTTTCATGCTCTTCGTATTTTTCACACCTCTTCAGGCTCTTCGAAATTTTTCACACCTTTTCATATTTTTCACACCTTTTCATCCTCTTCTCATTTTTCCGTTTCATGCTTTTTGTATTTTTCAGACCTTTTCATGCTCCTCGTATTTTTCAGACCTTTGCATGCTCCTCGTATTTTTCTGAACTTTTCACGCTCCTCGTATTTTTCACAACTTCTCATCCTCCTCATATTGTTCACAACTTTCATACTCCTCATATTATTCACAACTTTTCATGCTCATTATATTTTTCACACCTTTTCAGCTCTTCATATTTTTCAGAAATTTTCATGCTCTTCATGCTCTTCGTATTTTCAGACCTTTTCATGCTCCTCCTATTTTTCAGAACTTTTCATGCTCTTCGTATTTTTCCCACCTTTTCATGCTCTTTGTATTTTTCACACCTTTTCATGCTCTTCATATTTTTCACACCTTTTCATGCTCTTCATATTTTTTAGAGCTTTTCATGCTCTTCTTATTTTTCACACCATTTCATGCTCCTCATATTTTTCACATCTTTTCATGAGCTTCATATTGTCACACCGTTTCATGCTCCTCAGATTTTTCACAGCTTTTCATGCTCTTCACATTTTTCAGACCTTTTCATGCTCCACATATTTTTCACACGTTTACATGCTCTTCATATTTTACACAACTTCTCATGCTCTTCTTATTTTTTAAACCTTTTCTTGCTCTTCTTATTTTTCACACCGTTTCATGCTCTTCATATTTTTCACACCTTGTCATGCTTTTCAAATTTTTCACACCTTTTCATGCTCTTCGTATTTTTTAAACCTTTTCTTGCTCCTCATATTTTACACAACTTTTCATGCTCTTCATATTTTTTAAACCTTTTCTTGCTCTTCATATTTTACACACCGTTTCATGCTCTTCATATTTTTCACACCTTGTCATGCTTTTCAAATTTTTTACACCTTTTCATGCTCTTCGTATTTTTCAGGTTTTATCATTCTCTTCGTATTTTTCAGATCTTTTCATGCTCTTTGTATTTTTCACACCATTTCATGCTCTTCGTATTTATCAGATGTTTTCATGATCTTCTTATTTTTCACACCGTTTCATGCTTTTCGTATTTATCAGAACTTTTCGTGATCTCCATATTTTTCAGAACTTTTCATGCTCTTCGCATTTTTCACACCGTTTCATGCACTTCATATTTTTCACACCTTTTCATGCTATTCATATTTTTCACACTGTTTCATAATCTTCATATTTTTCACTTCTTTTCATGCTCTTCATATATTTCACACTGTTTCATGCTCTTCATATGTTCACACCATTACATGCTCCTCATATTTATCATAGTTTCATGCTCTTCAAATTTTTCACACCTTTACATGCTCCTCATATTTTTGACACCATTTCTTGCTCCTCGTATTTTTCAGAACTTTTCATGCTCTTCATATTTTTCACACCTTTACATGCTCCTCATATTTTTGACACCTTTTCTTGCTCCTCATATTTTTCACACCGTTTCATGCTCTTCATATTTTTCACACCTTTTCCTGCTCTTCATATTTTTCATACCGTTTCATGTTCTTCATATTCTCACACTGTTTCATGCTCCTCATATTTTTCAGACCTTTTCATGGTCCTCGTATTTTTCAGACCTTTTCATGCTCCTCATAATTTTCAGACCTTGGCATGCTCCTCATATTTTCCAGACCTTTTCATCCTCCTCATATTTTTCACACCTTTTCACGCTCTTCGTATTTTTCAGGCCTTTGCATGCTCCCTGTATTTTTCACACATTTTCATGCTCCTCATATTTTTCAGAACTTTTCATGCTCCTCATATTTTGCACACCTTCTCATGCTCTTCGTATTTTTTAGACGTTTGCATGCTCTTCGTATTTTTCAGACATTTTCATGCTCTTGATAGTTTTGAAACCTTTTCAGGCTCCTCGTATTTTTCAGACCTTTTCATGCTCCTCGTATTTTTCACACATTTCCATGCTCCTCGTATTTTTCACACCTTTTCACGACCCTTGTATTTTTCAGACCTTTCCATGCTCCTCGTATTTTTCACACCGTTTCATGCTCTTCATATTTTCAGATAGTTTCATGCTCCTCATATTTTTCACACGTTTCATGCTCTTCATATTTTTCAGAAAGCTCTTTGTATTTTTCAGACTTTTTCATGTTCTTGGTAATTTTTCACATCTTTTAATGCTCTCTGAATTTTTCACAACTTTTCATGCTTTTCGTGATTTTTCACAACGTTTCATGCTCTTCATATTTTTCACACCGTTTGATGCGTTTGTACTTTTCACACTTTTTCATGCTCTTTGTATTTTTCACACATTTTAATGCTCTTCGTATATTTCACACCTTTTCATGCACTTCGTATGATTCACACCTTTTCATGCTCTTCATATGTTTCACACCGTTTCATGCTCTTCATATTTTTCACACCTTTTCATGCTCTTCATATTTTTCACACCATTTCATGCTCTTCATATTTTTCACACTGTTTCATGCTCTTCGTATTTTTGACACTTTTTCATGCTCTTCGTATATTTCACACCTTTTCATGCTCTTCATATTTTTCACACCGTTTCATGCTGTTCATATTGTTCACAACTTTTCAGGCTCCCCGTATTTTTCAGACCTTTTCATGCTCCTTGTGTTTTTCAGACCTTTTCATGCTCCTCGTATTTTTCAGACCTTTTCATCCTCCTCGTATTTATCAGACCTTTTCATGCTTCTCGTATTTTTCACACCTTTTCATGCTCCTCGTATTTTTCACACTTTTTCATTCTCCTCGTATTTTTCACACCTTTATATGCTCTTTGTATTTTTCACACCTTTTCATGCTCTTCCTGTTTTTCACACCTTTTCATGCTCTTCGTGTTTTTCACTCCTTTTAATGCTCTTCATATTTTTCAGGCCTTTTCATGCTCTTGATATTTTCCACACCTTTTCATGCTCTCCATGTTTTTCACACCGTTTCTTGCTCTTCGTGTTTTTCACACATTTCATGCTCCTATTTTTCACACTTTTCATGCTCTTCATATTTTTCACACCTTTTCATGCTCCTCGTATTTTTCACACTTTTTCATGCTCCTCATATTTTTCAAACCTTTTCATGCTCTTCGAATTTTTCATTCATTTTCATGCTCTTCGTGTTTTTCACACCTTTTCATGCTCCTCGTATTTTTCACACTTTTTCATGCTCCTCATATTTTTCACACCTTTTCATGCTCCTCGTATTTTTCAGACCTTTTCATGCTCCTCGTATTTTTCAGACCTTGCCTGGTCCTCGTATTTTATAGACCTTTCCATGCTCTTACTATTTTTCAGACATCTTCATGCTCCTCTTATTTTTCAGACCTATTCATGCTCTTCGTATTTTTCAGAACTCTTCATGCTACTCGTATTTTTCAGAACTCTTCATGCTCTTCATACTGTTCACACGTTTTCATGCTCTTCGTATATTTCAGACCTTTTCAAATTCTTGATATTTTTCAGACCATTTCATGCTCCTCATATTTTTCACACCTTTTCATGCTCTTTGTAATATTTCACACCTGTTCATGCTCTTCGTATTTTTGACACCTTTTCATACTCCTCGTATTTTTCACACCTTTTCATGCTCCTCGTATTTTTCAGACCTTTTCATGCTCCCCGTATTTTTCAGACCTTTTTATGCTACTTCTATTTTTCAGACCTTTACATGCTCCTCGTATTTTTCACACCTTTTCATGCTCTTCGTGATTTTCACGCATTTTCATGGTTCTCGTATTTTTTACACCATTTCATGTTCCTCTTTTTTTTTTCAGACCTTTTCATGCTCCTCGTATTTTTCACACATTTTCATGCTCCTCGTATTTTTCACACCTTTGCATGCTCTTCGTGATTTTCACGCCTTTTCATGCTCTTTGTATTTTTCAGACCTTTTCATGCTCCGGGTATTTTTCAGAACTTTGCATGCTCTTCATATTTTTCAGAATTTTTCAACCTCCTCGTATTTTTCAGATCTTTTCATGCTCCTCGTATTTTTCAGACCTTTTCATGCTCCTCGTATTTTTCAGACCTTGCCTGGTCCTCGTATTTTATAGACCTTTCCATGCTCTTACTATTTTTCAGACATCTTCATGCTCCTCTTATTTTTCAGACCTATTCATGCTCTTCATATTTTTCAGAACTCTTCATGCTACTCGTATTTTTCAGAACTCTTCATGCTCTTCATACTGTTCACACGTTTTCATGCTCTTCGTATATTTCAGACCTTTTCAAATTCTTGATATTTTTCAGACCATTTCATGCTCCTCATATTTTTCACACCTTTTCATGCTCTTTGTAATATTTCACACCTGTTCATGCTCTTCGTATTTTTGACACCTTTTCATACTCCTCGTATTTTTCACACCTTTTCATGCTCCTCGTATTTTTCAGACCTTTTCATGCTCCCCGTATTTTTCAGACCTTTTTATGCTACTTCTATTTTTCAGACCTTTACATGCTCCTCGTATTTTTCACACCTTTTCATGCTCTTCGTGATTTTCACGCATTTTCATGGTTCTCGTATTTTTTACACCATTTCATGTTCCTCTTTTTTTTTTCAGACCTTTTCATGCTCCTCGTATTTTTCACACATTTTCATGCTCCTCGTATTTTTCACACCTTTGCATGCTCTTCGTGATTTTCACGCCTTTTCATGCTCTTTGTATTTTTCAGACCTTTTCATGCTCCGGGTATTTTTCAGAACTTTGCATGCTCTTCATATTTTTCAGAATTTTTCAACCTCCTCGTATTTTTCAGATCTTTTCATGCTCCTCAAATTTTTCAGACCTTTCAAGCTCCTCTTATTTTTCAGACCTTTTCATGCTCCTCATATTTTTCACACCTTTTCATGCTCTTCATATAGTTCACACCTTTTCATGCTCTTCATATTGTTCAGAACTTTTCATGCTCCTCGTATTTTTCACAACTTCTCATGCTCCTCATATTGTTCACACCTTTTCATGCTCGTCATAATATTCACACATTTTCATTCTCTTCATATTTTTCACAACTTTTCATGCTCTTCATATTTTTCAGAACTTTTCATTCTCTTCATGCTCTTCGTATTTTCAGACCTATTCATGCTCCTCCTATTTTTCAGACCTTTTCATATTCTGCGTATTTTTCACACCTTTTCTTGCTCTTCATATTTTACACACCGTTTCATGCTCTTCATGTTTTTCACACCATTTCATTAACCTTATATTATTCACACCTTTTCATGCTCTTCATATTTTACACACCGTTTCAGGCTCTTCGTATGTTTCACACCTTTTCATGCACTTCGTATTTTTCACAAATTTTCATGCTCTTCGAAATTTTTCACCCCTTTTCATGCTCTTCGTATTTTTCACACCCTGTCGTGCTCTTCATATTTTTTACATCTTTTCATCCTCTTCGTATTTGTCCCATCTTTTCATGTTCTTCGTATTTTTCAGAACTTTTCATGCTCTTCGTATTTTTCACACTATTTCATGCTCTTCGTATTTTTCAGACATTCTGATGCTTCGTATTTTTCACAGCGTTTCATGCACTTCGTATTTTTCACACCGTTTAATGCTCTTCATATTTTTCACACCTTTTCATGCTCTTCGTATTTTTCACACCTTTTCATGCTCTTTTTATTTTTCACATCTGTTCATGGTCTTCATAATTTTTCACAAATTTTCATGCACTTTGTAATTTTTCACACCTTTTCATGCTCTTCGTATTTTCACACCTTTTCATGCTTTTCGTATTATTCACACCTTTTCATGCTCCTTGTATATTTTAGACCTTTTCATGCTCCTCGTATTATTCACACCTTTTCATGCTCCTCGTATATTTTAGACCTTTTCATGCTACTCGTATTTTTCAGACGTTTGCAAGCTCCTCGTATTTTTCAGACCTTTGCATGCTCCTCGTATTTTTCAGAACTTTTCACGCTCCTCGTGTTTTTCACAACTTCTCATGCTCCTCATATTGTTCACACCTTTTCATACTCCTCATATTATTCACAACTTTTTATGCTTCTGGTATTTTTCAGACCTTTTCATGCTCCTCCTATTTTTCAGAACTTTTCATTGTCCTTGTAAATCACAGCTTTTCATGCTCCTGGTATTTTTCACACCGTTTCATGCTCTTCATATTTTACACACCGTTTCATGCTCTTCATATTTTTCACACCATTTCATGAACCTCATATTGTTCAAAACTTTTCATGCTCTTCATAGTTTTCAAACCTTTACATGCTCTTCGTATGTTTCAGAATTTTTCATGCTCTTCGTATTGTTCACAGCTTTTCATGCTCCTGGGATTTTTCACACCTTTTCATGCTCTTCATATTTTTCAGAACTTTTCAAGCTCTTCCTCTTTTTCACAGCGTTTCATGCACTTCGTATTTTTCACACCGTTTAATGCTCTTCATATTTATCACACCTTTTCATGCTCTTTGTATTTTTCACCTTTTCATGCTCTTTGTATTTTTCACATCTTTTCATGTTCCTCGTAATTTTTCACAACTTTTCTTGCACTTCGTAATTTTTCACACCTTTTCATGCTCTTCGTATTTTTCACAACTTTTCGTGCTTTTTGTATTATTCACACCTTTTCATGCTCCTTGTATATTTTAGACCTTTTCATGCTCCTCGTATTATTCACACCTTTTCATGCTCCTCGTATATTTTAGACCTTTTCATGCTACTCGTATTTTTCAGACCTTTGCAAGCTCCTCGTATTTTTCAGACCTTTGCATGCTCCTCGTATTTTTCAGACCTTTTCACGCTCCTTGTGTTTTTCACAACTTCCCATGCTCCTCATATTGTTCACACTTTTTCATACTCCTCATATTATTCACAACTTTTTATGCTCCTGGTATTTTTCAGACCTTTTCATGCTCCTCCTATTTTTCAGAACTTTTCATTCTCCTCGTAAATCACAGCTTTTCATGCTCCTGGTATTTTTCAAACCTTTTCATGCTCTTCATATTTTACACACCGTTTCATGCTCTTCATATTTTTTACACCATTTCATGAACCTCATATTGTTCACAACTTTTCATGCTCTTCATAGTTTTCAGACCTTTACATGCTCTTCGTATTTTTCAGAATTTTTCTTGCTCTTCGTATTTTTCACAGCTTTTCATGCTCCTGGTATTTTTCACACCTTTTCATGCTCTTCATATACTTCAGAACTTTTCAAGCTCTTGATATTTTTCAGACCTTTTCAAGCTCTTCGTAGTTTTCACAACCTTTCATGCTCTGCACATTTTTCACACCATTTCAGGCTCTTCGTATGTTTCACACCTTTTCAAGCACTTCGTATTTTTCACAACTTTTCATGCTCTTCGTATTTTTCACACCTCTTCAGGCTCTTCGAAATTTTTCACACCTTTTCATATTTTTCACACCTTTTCATCCTCTTCTCATTTTTCCGTTTCATGCTTTTTGTATTTTTCAGACCTTTTCATGCTCCTCGTATTTTTCAGACCTTTGCATGCTCCTCGTATTTTTCTGAACTTTTCACGCTCCTCGTATTTTTCACAACTTCTCATCCTCCTCATATTGTTCACAACTTTCATACTCCTCATATTATTCACAACTTTTCATGCTCATTATATTTTTCACACCTTTTCAGCTCTTCATATTTTTCAGAAATTTTCATGCTCTTCATGCTCTTCGTATTTTCAGAACTTTTCATGCTCTTCATATTTTTCATACCTTTTCATGCTCTTGATATTTTTCAGAAGTTTTCATGTTCTTGATATTTTTCAGACCTTTTCATGCTCTTCAATTTTTCACAACTTTTCATGCCTTTCATATTTTTCAGACCTTTTCAATCTCTTGATATTTTTCAGACCTTTTCATGCTCCTCCTATTTTTCAGAACTTTTCATGCTCTTCGTATTTTTCCCACCTTTTCATGCTCTTTGTATTTTTCACACCTTTTCATGCTCTTCATATTTTTCACACCTTTTCATGCTCTTCATATTTTTTAGAGCTTTTCATGCTCTTCTTATTTTTCACACCATTTCATGCTCCTCATATTTTTCACATCTTTTCATGAGCTTCATATTGTCACACCGTTTCATGCTCCTCAGATTTTTCACAGCTTTTCATGCTCTTCACATTTTTCAGACCTTTTCATGCTCCACATATTTTTCACACGTTTACATGCTCTTCATATTTTACACAACTTCTCATGCTCTTCTTATTTTTTAAACCTTTTCTTGCTCTTCTTATTTTTCACACCGTTTCATGCTCTTCATATTTTTCACACCTTGTCATGCTTTTCAAATTTTTCACACCTTTTCATGCTCTTCGTATTTTTTAAACCTTTTCTTGCTCCTCATATTTTACACAACTTTTCATGCTCTTCATATTTTTTAAACCTTTTCTTGCTCTTCATATTTTACACACCGTTTCATGCTCTTCATATTTTTCACACCTTGTCATGCTTTTCAAATTTTTTACACCTTTTCATGCTCTTCGTATTTTTCAGGTTTTATCATTCTCTTCGTATTTTTCAGATCTTTTCATGCTCTTTGTATTTTTCACACCGTTTCATGCTCTTCGTATTTATCAGATGTTTTCATGATCTTCTTATTTTTCACACCGTTTCATGCTTTTCGTATTTATCAGAACTTTTCGTGATCTCCATATTTTTCAGAACTTTTCATGCTCTTCGCATTTTTCACACCGTTTCATGCACTTCATATTTTTCACACCTTTTCATGCTATTCATATTTTTCACACAGTTTCATAATCTTCATATTTTTCACTTCTTTTCATGCTCTTCATATATTTCACACTGTTTCATGCTCTTCATATGTTCACACCATTACATGCTCCTCATATTTATCATAGTTTCATGCTCTTCAAATTTTTCACACCTTTACATGCTCCTCATATTTTTGACACCATTTCTTGCTCCTCGTATTTTTCAGAACTTTTCATGCTCTTCATATTTTTCACACCTTTACATGCTCCTCATATTTTTGACACCTTTTCTTGCTCCTCATATTTTTCACACCGTTTCATGCTCTTCATATTTTTCACACCTTTTCCTGCTCTTCATATTTTTCATACCGTTTCATGTTCTTCATATTCTCACACTGTTTCATGCTCCTCATATTTTTCAGACCTTTTCATGGTCCTCGTATTTTTCAGACCTTTTCATGCTCTTCATAATTTTCAGACCTTGGCATGCTCCTCATATTTTCCAGACCTTTTCATCCTCCTCATATTTTTCACACCTTTTCACGCTCTTCGTATTTTTCAGGCCTTTGCATGCTCCCTGTATTTTTCACACATTTTCATGCTCCTCATATTTTTCAGAACTTTTCATGCTCCTCATATTTTGCACACCTTTTCATGCTCTTCGTATTTTTTAGACGTTTGCATGCTCTTCGTATTTTTCAGACATTTTCATGCTCTTGATAGTTTTGAAACCTTTTCAGGCTCCTCGTATTTTTCAGACCTTTTCATGCTCCTCGTATTTTTCACACATTTCCATGCTCCTCGTATTTTTCACACCTTTTCACGACCCTTGTATTTTTCAGACCTTTCCATGCTCCTCGTATTTTTCACACCGTTTCATGCTCTTCATATTTTCAGATAGTTTCATGCTCCTCATATTTTTCACACGTTTCATGCTCTTCATATTTTTCAGAAAGCTCTTTGTATTTTTCAGACTTTTTCATGTTCTTGGTAATTTTTCACATCTTTTAATGCTCTCTGAATTTTTCACAACTTTTCATGCTTTTCGTGATTTTTCACAACGTTTCATGCTCTTCATATTTTTCACACCGTTTGATGCGTTTGTACTTTTCACACTTTTTCATGCTCTTTGTATTTTTCACACATTTTAATGCTCTTCGTATATTTCACACCTTTTCATGCACTTCGTATGATTCACACCTTTTCATGCTCTTCATATTTTTCACACCGTTTCATGCTCTTCATATTTTTCACACCTTTTCATGCTCTTCATATTTTTCACACCATTTCATGCTCTTCATATTTTTCACACTGTTTCATGCTCTTCGTATTTTTGACACTTTTTCATGCTCTTCGTATATTTCACACCTTTTCATGCTCTTCATATTTTTCACACCGTTTCATGCTGTTCATATTGTTCACAACTTTTCAGGCTCCCCGTATTTTTCAGACCTTTTCATGCTCCTTGTGTTTTTCAGACCTTTTCATGCTCCTCGTATTTTTCAGACCTTTTCATCCTCCTCGTATTTATCAGACCTTTTCATGCTTCTCGTATTTTTCACACCTTTTCATGCTCCTCGTATTTTTCACACTTTTTCATTCTCCTCGTATTTTTCACACCTTTATATGCTCTTTGTATTTTTCACACCTTTTCATGCTCTTCCTGTTTTTCACACCTTTTCATGCTCTTCATGTTTTTCACTCCTTTTAATGCTCTTCATATTTTTCAGGCCTTTTCATGCTCTTGATATTTTCCACACCTTTTCATGCTCTCCATGTTTTTCACACCGTTTCTTGCTCTTCGTGTTTTTCACACATTTCATGCTCCTATTTTTCACACTTTTCATGCTCTTCATATTTTTCACACCTTTTCATGCTCCTCGTATTTTTCACACTTTTTCATGCTCCTCATATTTTTCAAACCTTTTCATGCTCTTCGAATTTTTCATTCATTTTCATGCTCTTCGTGTTTTTCACACCTTTTCATGCTCCTCGTATTTTTCACACTTTTTCATGCTCCTCATATTTTTCACACCTTTTCATGCTCCTCGTATTTTTCAGACCTTTTCATGCTCCTCGTATTTTTCAGACCTTGCCTGGTCCTCGTATTTTATAGACCTTTCCATGCTCTTACTATTTTTCAGACATCTTCATGCTCCTCTTATTTTTCAGACCTATTCATGCTCTTCGTATTTTTCAGAACTCTTCATGCTACTCGTATTTTTCAGAACTCTTCATGCTCTTCATACTGTTCACACGTTTTCATGCTCTTCGTATATTTCAGACCTTTTCAAATTCTTGATATTTTTCAGACCATTTCATGCTCCTCATATTTTTCACACCTTTTCATGCTCTTTGTAATATTTCACACCTGTTCATGCTCTTCGTATTTTTGACACCTTTTCATACTCCTCGTATTTTTCACACCTTTTCATGCTCCTCGTATTTTTCAGACCTTTTCATGCTCCCCGTATTTTTCAGACCTTTTTATGCTACTTCTATTTTTCAGACCTTTACATGCTCCTCGTATTTTTCACACCTTTTCATGCTCTTCGTGATTTTCACGCATTTTCATGGTTCTCGTATTTTTTACAACATTTCATGTTCCTCG
This sequence comes from Dama dama, assembly GCF_033118175.1. NCBI lineage: Eukaryota > Metazoa > Chordata > Mammalia > Artiodactyla > Cervidae > Dama > Dama dama. The sequence goes on along the minus strand of NW_026870993.1, from coordinate 775,232 downwards.
TTTTTTTTCAGACCTTTTCATGCTCCTCGTATTTTTCACACATTTTAAAGCTCCTCGTATTTTTCACACCTTTGCATGCTCTTCGTGATTTTCACGCATTTTCATGGTTCTCGTATTTTTTACAACATTTCATGTTCCTCGTTTTTTTTCAGACCTTTTCATGCTCCTCGTATTTTTCACACATTTTCATGCTCCTCGTATTTTTCACACCTTTGCATGCTCTTCGTGATTTTCACGCCTTTTCATGCTCTTTGTATTTTTCAGAACTTTTCATGCTCTTCATATTTTTCAGAATTTTTCAACCTCCTCGTATTTTTCAGATCTTTTCATGCTCCTCAGATTTTTCAGACCTTTCAAGCTCCTCTTATTTTTCAGACCTTTTCATGCTCCTCATATTTTTCACACCTTTTCATGCTCTTCATATAGTTCACACCTTTTCATGCTCTTCATATTGTTCAGAACTTTTCATGCTCCTCGTATTTTTCACAACTTCTCATGCTCCTCATATTGTTCACACCTTTTCATGCTCGTCATAATATTCACACATTTTCATGCTCTTCATATTTTTCACAACTTTTCATGCTCTTCATATTTTTCAGAACTTTTCATTCTCTTCATGCTCTTTGTATTTTCAGACCTATTCATGCTCCTCCTATTTTTCAGACCTTTTCATATTCTGCGTATTTTTCACACCTTTTCTTGCTCTTCATATTTTACACACAGTTTCATGCTCTTCATGTTTTTCACACCATTTCATTTACCTTATATTATTCACACCTTTTCATGCACTTCATATTTTACACACCGTTTCAGGCTCGTCGTATGTTTCACACCTTTTCATGCACTTCGTATTTTTCACAAATTTTCATGCTCTTCGTATTTTTCACACCTTTTCAGGCTCTTCGAAATTTTTCACCCCTTTTCATGCTCTTCGTATTTTTCACACCCTGTCGTGCTCTTCATATTTTTTACATCTTTTCATCCTCTTCGTATTTGTCCCATCTTTTCATGTTCTTCGTATTTTTCAGAACTTTTCATGCTCTTCGTATTTTTCACACTATTTCATGCTCTTCGTATTTTTCAGACATTCTGATGCTTCGTATTTTTCACAGCGTTTCATGCACTTCGTGTTTTTCACACCGTTTAATGCTCTTCATATTTTTCACACCTTTTCATGCTCTTCGTATTTTTCACACCTTTTCATGCTCTTTTTATTTTTCACATCTGTTCATGGTCTTCGTAATTTTTCACAAATTTTCATGCACTTTGTAATTTTTCACACCTTTTCATGCTCTTCGTATTTTTCACACCTTTTCATGCTTTTCGTATTATTCACACCTTTTCATGCTCCTTGTATATTTTAGACCTTTTCATGCTCCTCGTATTATTCACACCTTTTCATGCTCCTCGTATATTTTAGACCTTTTCATGCTACTCGTATTTTTCAGACGTTTGCAAGCTCCTCGTATTTTTCAGACCTTTGCATGCTCCTCGTATTTTTCAGAACTTTTCACGCTCCTCGTGTTTTTCACAACTTCTCATGCTCCTCATATTGTTCACACCTTTTCATACTCCTCATATTATTCACAACTTTTTATGCTTCTGGTATTTTTCAGACCTTTTCATGCTCCTCCTATTTTTCAGAACTTTTCATTGTCCTTGTAAATCACAGCTTTTCATGCTCCTGGTATTTTACACACCGTTTCATGCTCTTCATATTTTTCACACCATTTCATGAACCTCATATTGTTCACAACTTTTCATGCTCTTCATAGTTTTCAAACCTTTACATGCTCTTCGTATGTTTCAGAATTTTTCATGCTCTTCGTATTGTTCACAGCTTTTCATGCTCCTGGGATTTTTCACACCTTTTCATGCTCTTCATATTTTTCAGAACTTTTCAAGCTCTTCCTATTTTTCACAGCGTTTCATGCACTTCGTATTTTTCACACCGTTTAATGCTCTTCATATTTATCACACCTTTTCATGCTCTTTGTATTTTTCACCTTTTCATGCTCTTTGTATTTTTCACATCTTTTCATGTTCCTCGTAATTTTTCACAACTTTTCTTGCACTTCGTAATTTTTCACACCTTTTCATGCTCTTCGTATTTTTCACAACTTTTCGTGCTTTTTGTATTATTCACACCTTTTCATGCTCCTTGTATATTTTAGACCTTTTCATGCTCCTCGTATTATTCACACCTTTTCATGCTCCTCGTATATTTTAGACCTTTTCATGCTACTCGTATTTTTCAGACCTTTGCAAGCTCCTCGTATTTTTCAGACCTTTGCATGCTCCTCGTATTTTTCAGACCTTTTCACGCTCCTTGTGTTTTTCACAACTTCCCATGCTCCTCATATTGTTCACACCTTTTCATACTCCTCATATTATTCACAACTTTTTATGCTCCTGGTATTTTTCAGACCTTTTCATGCTCCTCCTATTTTTCAGAACTTTTCATTCTCCTCGTAAATCACAGCTTTTCATGCTCCTGGTATTTTTCAAACCTTTTCATGCTCTTCATATTTTACACACCGTTTCATGCTCTTCATATTTTTCACACCATTTCATGAACCTCATATTGTTCACAACTTTTCATGCTCTTCATAGTTTTCAGACCTTTACATGCTCTTCGTATTTTTCAGAATTTTTCTTGCTCTTCGTATTTTTCACAGCTTTTCATGCTCCTGGTATTTTTCACACCTTTTCATGCTCTTCATATACTTCAGAACTTTTCAAGCTCTTGATATTTTTCAGACCTTTTCAAGCTCTTCGTAGTTTTCACAACCTTTCATGCTCTGCACATTTTTCACACCATTTCAGGCTCTTCGTATGTTTCACACCGTTTCAAGCACTTCGTATTTTTCACAACTTTTCATGCTCTTCGTATTTTTCACACCTCTTCAGGCTCTTCGAAATTTTTCACACCTTTTCATATTTTTCACACCTTTTCATCCTCTTCTCATTTTTCCGTTTCATGCTTTTTGTATTTTTCAGACCTTTTCATGCTCCTCGAATTTTTCACACCTTTTCTTGCTCCTCGTATTTTTCACACCTTTTCATGCTCCTCATGTTTTCCACACCTTTCATGCTCTTCATATTTTTCACAGCGTTTCATGCTCTTCATATTTTCACACCGTTTGATCCTCCTCATATTTTTGAGACGTTTTCATGCTCCTCATGTTTTTCACACATTTTCATGCTCCTCGTATTTTCCAGACCTTTTCATGCTCCTCGTATTTTCCAGACCTATTCATGCTCCCCGTATTTTTCAGACCTTTTCATTTTTCTCGTATTTTTGACATCTTTTCATGCTCCTCGTAATTTTCAGACCATTTCATGCTCCTCATATTTTTCAGACCTTTTCATTCTCCTAGTATTTTTCCGATCTTTTCCTGCTCCTTGTACTTTTCAGACCTTTCCATGCTCCTCATATTTCTCACACCTTTCATGCTCTTCATATTTTTCACACGGTTTCATGCTCATGATATTTTCACACCGTTTCATGCTCCTCATATTTTTGATAACATTTCATGCTCCTCTTATTTTTCACACCTTTTCATGCTTCCCGTATTTTCCAGACCTTTTCATGCTCCTCGTATTTTTCAGACATTTACATGCTCCTCGTGTTTTTCAGACCTTTTCATGCTCCTCGTATTTTTCACACATTTTCATATTCCTCCTATTTTTCACACCTTTTCACGCTCCTTGTATTTTTCAGACATTAAGGCCCCTCGTACTTTTCACACCTTTTCATGCTCCTCGTAGTTTTCACACCTTTTCATGCTCCTCATATTGTTCACACCTTTTCTTGCTCTTCATATTTTTCACATCTTTTAATGCTCCTCATATTTTTCATACCTTTTCATGCTCTTCGTATTTTTCACACCTTTTCATGATCTTTGTATATTTCACACCTTTTCATGCTCTACGTTTTTTTCACACTGTTTCATGTTCTTCATATTTTTCACACAGTTTCATGCTCTTCATATTTTCACACCTTTTCATGGTCTTCATTTTTACACCATTTCATGCTCCTCATATTTTTCACACGTTTCATGCTCTTCATATTTTTACACCGTTTCATGCTCCTCCTATTTTTCACACCTTTTCATGCTCTTCATATTTTTCACACGTTTTCATGCTTTTCATATTTTTCACACAGTTTCATGCTTTTCATATTTTTCACACAGTTTCATGCTCTTCATAATTTTCACACCTTTTCATGCTCTTCATATTTTTCACTCCGTTCTATGCTCCTCATATTTTCAGACCATTTTATGATCCTCATATTTTCACCCCGTTTCATGCTCTTCATATTTTTCAAACCATTTCATGCTCTTCGTATTTTTCACACCTTTTCATGATCTTTGTATATTTCACACCTTTTCATGCTCTTCGTTTTTTTCACACCATTTCATGTTCTTCATATTTTTCACACAGTTTCATGCTCTTCATATTTTCACACCTTTTCATGCTCTTCATATTTTTCACACTTTTTCATGCTTTTCATATTTTTCATACAGTTTCATGCTCTTCATAATTTTCACACCTTTTCTTGCTCTTCATATTTTTCACTCCGTTCTATGCTCCTCATATTTTCAGACCTTTTCATGCTCCTCATATTTTCACACCTTTTCATGCTCTTTGTATTTTTCACACATTTTCATGCTCTTTGTATTTTTCAGACATTTTCATGCTCTTGGTAATTTTTCACACCTTTTCATGCTTTTCGTAATTTTTCACACCTTTTCATGCTCTTCATATATTTCACACCTTTTCTTGCTCTTCGTATTTTTCACACCGTTTCATGCTCTTCAGATTTTTCACACCTTTTCATGCTCTTCATATTTTTCACACGTTTTCATGCTTTTCATATTTTTCCCACCGTTTCATGCTCTTCATATTTTTCACACAGTTTCATGCTCTTCATATTTTTCACACCTTTTCATGCTCTTCATATTTTTCACACGTTTTCATGCTTTTCATATTTTTCACACAGTTTCATGCTTTTCATATTTTTCACACCTTTTCATGCTCTTCGTATTTTTCCCACCTTTTCATGCTCTTCATATTTTTCAAACCTTTTCATGCTTTTTGAATTTTTCATACATTTTCATGGTCTTCGTGTTTTTCACACATTTTCATGCTCTTCGTATTTTTTACACTTTTTCATGGTCCTCATATTTTTCAAACCTTTTCATGCTCATCATAGTTTTCACAGCTTTTCATGGTCCTCGTATATTTCAGACCTTTTCGTGCTCCTCGGATTTTTCACACCTTTTCATCCTCTTCGAATTTTTCACACATTTTCATGCACTTCGTTTTATCCACAACTTTTCATGCTGCTAGTGTTTTTCACACCATTTCATGCTCTTCATATTTTTCAGACCGTTTCTTGCTCCTCATATTTATCACACCTTTCTATGCTCTTCATAATTTTCACACCGTTTCATGCTCTTCATTTATTCACACCTTTTCAGGCTCCTCATATTTTTGAGACCTTTTCATGCTCTTCGTATTTTTCACACTTTTTAATGCTCCTCCTGTTTTCCAGACCTTTTCATGCTCCTCGTATTTTTCAGACCTTTTCATGCTCCTCGTATTTTTGACACCTTTTCATGGTCCTCATATTTTTCAGACCTTTTCATGCTCCTCATATTTTTCACACCTGTTCATTCTCCTAGAATTTTTCAGATCTTTTCATGCTCCTAGTATTTTTCAGACCTTTTCATGGTCCTCGTATATTTCAGACTCTTCGTACTCCTCGGATTTTTCACACCTTTTCATGCTCCTCGTATTTTTCCACACATTTTCATGCTCTTCGTGTTTTTCACACCTATTCATGCTCCTCGTGTTTTTCACACCTTTTCATGCTCCTCATATTTTTCAAACCTTTCCATGCTCCTCATGTTTTCCAGACCTTTTCATGCTCCTCGGATTTTTCACACCTTTTCATGCTCCTCGTTTTTTTCACACATGTTCATGCTCTTCGTGTTTTTCACACCTATTCATGCTCCTCGTGTTTTTCACACCTTTTCATGCTCCTCGTATTTTTCACACCTTTTCATGCTCTTCGTATTTTTCAACCCTTTTCATGCTCTTTGAATTTTTCATACAATTTCATGCTCTTCGTGTTTTTCACACATTTTCATGCTCTTCGTGTTTTTCACACAGTTTCATGCTCTTCGTGTTTTTTACACTCTTTCATGGTCCTCATATTTTTCAAACCTTTTCGTGCTCTTAGTATTTTTCACACCTTTTCATGGTCCTCGTATATTTCAGACCTTTTTGTGCTCCTCGCATTTTTCACACCTTTTCATGCTCTTCGAATTTTTCACACATTCATGCACTTCGTTTTATCCACAACTTTTCATGCTGCTCGTGTTTTTCACACCATTTCATGCTCTTCCTATTTTTCAGACCGTTTCATGCTCCTCCTATTTATCACACCTTTCCATGCTCTTCATAATTTTCACACCGTTTCATGCTCTTCATATTTTCACACCGTTTCATGCTCTTCATATTTTTCAGACCTTCTCATGCTCCTCGTATTTTGCCCACCGTTTCACGTTCTTCGTGTTTTCACACCATTTCAAGCCCTTTGTATTTTTCACACCTTTTCGTGCTCTTCATATTGTTCACACCTTTTCATGCTCCAAGTAAATTTTAGACCTTTTCATGCTCCTCGTGTTTTTCAGAACTTTTCATGCTCCTCGTATTTTTCAGACGTTTTCATGCTCCTCGTATTTTTCAGACCTTTTCATGCTCCTCGTATTTTGCCCACCATTTCACGTTCTTCGTGTTTTCACACCATTTAAAGCCCTTTGTATTTTTCACACCTTTTCGTGCTCTTCATATTGTTCACACCTTTTCATGCTCCAAGTAATTTTTAGACCTTTTCATGCTCCTCGTGTTTTTCAGAACTTTTCATGCTCCTCGTATTTTTCAGACCTTTTCATGCTCCTCGTATTTTTCAGACCTTTTCATGCTCCTCGTATTTTTCAGACCTTTACATGCTCCTCGTATTTTTCACACCTTTTCATGCTCCTCGTATTTTTCACACCTTTTCATGCTCTTCGTATTTTTCAACCCTTTTCATGCTCTTTGAATTTTTCATACAATTTCATGCTCTTCGTGTTTTTCACACATTTTCATGCTCTTCGTGTTTTTCACACAGTTTCATGCTCTTCGTGTTTTTTACACTCTTTCATGGTCCTCATATTTTTCAAACCTTTTCGTGCTCTTAGTATTTTTCACACCTTTTCATGGTCCTCGTATATTTCAGACCTTTTTGTGCTCCTCGCATTTTTCACACCTTTTCATGCTCTTCGAATTTTTCACACATTCATGCACTTCGTTTTATCCACAACTTTTCATGCTGCTCGTGTTTTTCACACCATTTCATGCTCTTCCTATTTTTCAGACCGTTTCATGCTCCTCCTATTTATCACACCTTTCCATGCTCTTCATAATTTTCACACCGTTTCATGCTCTTCATATTTTCACACGGTTTCATGCTCTTCATATTTTTCAGACCTTCTCATGCTCCTCGTATTTTGCCCACCGTTTCACGTTCTTCGTGTTTTCACACCATTTCAAGCCCTTTGTATTTTTCACACCTTTTCGTGCTCTTCATATTGTTCACACCTTTTCATGCTCCAAGTAATTTTTAGACCTTTTCATGCTCCTCGTGTTTTTCAGAACTTTTCATGCTCCTCGTATTTTTCAGACCTTTTCATGCTCCTCGTATTTTTCAGACCTTTTCATGCTCCTCGTATTTTGCCCACCGTTTCACGTTCTTCGTGTTTTCACACCATTTCAAGCCCTTTGTATTTTTCACACCTTTTCGTGCTCTTCATATTGTTCACACCTTTTCATGCTCCAAGTAATTTTTAGACCTTTTCATGCTCCTCGTGTTTTTCAGAACTTTTCATGCTCCTCGTATTTTTCAGACCTTTTCATGCTCCTCGTATTTTTCAGACCTTTTCATGCTCCTCGTATTTTTCAGACCTTTACATGCTCCTCGTATTTTTCACACATTTTCATGCTCTTCGTGTTTTTCACACCTATTCATGCTCCTTGTGTTTTTAACATCTTTTCATGCTCCTCGTGTTTTGCAGAGCTTTTCATGCTCCTCGTATTTTTCAGACCTTTTCATGTTCCTCGTATTTTTGACACCTTTTCATGCTCCTCATATTTTTCAGAACTTTTCATGCTCCTGGTATTTTTCAGACCTTTTCACGCTCCTTGTATTTTTCAGACCTTTTCGGGCTCCTCCTATTTTCAGGCCTTTTCATGCTCCTCGTATGTTTCACACCTTTTCATGCTCCTCATATATTTCACAACTTTTTATGCTCTTCATATTTTTTACATATTTCATGCTCCTCATATTTTTCATACCATTTCATTCTACTCATATTTTTCACATCTTTTCATGCTCCTCATATTTTTGACACCTTTTAAAGGTCATCATATTTTTCTACCGTTTCATGCTCTTGATATTTTCACACGGTTTCATGCTCCTCGTATTTTTCAGACCTTTTCATGCTCCTACTAGTTTTCCCACCTTTTCATGCTCCTCATATTTTTCGCACATTTTCTTTCTCATCGTATTTTTCACACCTTTTCATGCTCCTCGTATTTGTGACACCTTTAATGCTCCTCGTATTTTTCACACCTTTATATGCTCTTCGTATTTTCAATCGTTTTCATGCTCTTCGAATTTTTCACACATTTTCATGCACTTCGTGTTTTCCACATTTTTTCATGCTGCTCGTGTTTTTCACACCATTTCATGCTCTTCATATTTTTAACACCGTTTCATGCTCTTCATATTTTCACACCGTTTCATGCTCCTCATATTTTTCACACCTTTTCATGCTCCTCGTATTTTTCACACCCATTCATGCTCCTTGTATTTTTCAGACCTTTTCATGCTCTTCGTATTTTTCACACCTTTTCATGCTCCTCATATTTTTGAAACCTTTTCATGTTCCTCATATTAATCACACCGTTTCATACTCCTCATATTTTTCACACCTTTTCATGTTCCTCGTATTTTTCAAACCTTTTCATGCTCCTCATATTTTTCAGACATTTTCATGCTCCTAGTATTGTTCACACCTTTTCATGCTCCTCGTTTTTTTCACACCTTTTCATATTCCTCGTATTTTTCACACCTATTCATGCTCCTTGTATTTTTCAGACCTTTTCGTGCTCTTCATATTTTTCACAGCATTTCATGCTTTCGCATTTTTAACACCGTTTCAAGCTCCTCGTATTCTTCACACCTTGTCATGCACTTTGTATTTTTCAAACCTTTTCATGCTCTTTGTATTTTTCACAACTTTTCATGCTTTTCATAATTTTTCACACCTTTTCATTGTCTTCGTATATTTCACACCAGTCATGCTCTTTGTATTTTTCACACCTTTTCAAGCTCTTCATACTTTTAAAACCATTTCATGCTCTTCATATTTTTCACAACTTTTCATGCTCTTCATATTTTTCACACCTTTTCATGCTCTTCATATTTTTCACACGTTTTCATGCTTTTCATATTTTTCACACAGTTTCATGCTTTTCATATTTTTCACACCTTTTCATGCTCTTCGTATTTTTCCCACCTTTTCATGCTCTTCATATTTTTCAAACCTTTTCATGCTTTTTGAGTTTTTCATACATTTTCATGGTCTTCGTGTTTTTCACACATTTTCATGCTCTTCGTATTTTTTACACTTTTTCATGGTCCTCATATTTTTCAAACCTTTTCATGCTCATCATAGTTTTCACAGCTTTTCATGGTCCTCGTATATTTCAGACCTTTTCGTGCTCCTCGGATTTTTCACACCTTTTCATCCTCTTCGAATTTTTCACACATTTTCATGCACTTCGTTTTATCCACAACTTTTCATGCTGCTAGTGTTTTTCACACCATTTCATGCTCTTCATATTTTTCAGACCGTTTCTTGCTCCTCATATTTATCACACCTTTCTATGCTCTTCATAATTTTCACACCGTTTCATGCTCTTCATTTATTCACACCTTTTCAGGCTCCTCATATTTTTGAGACCTTTTCATGCTCTTCGTATTTTTCACACTTTTTAATGCTCCTCCTGTTTTCCAGACCTTTTCATGCTCCTCGTATTTTTCAGACCTTTTCATGCTCCTCGTATTTTTGACACCTTTTCATGGTCCTCATATTTTTCAGACCTTTTCATGCTCCTCATATTTTTCACACCTGTTCATTCTCCTAGAATTTTTCAGATCTTTTCATGCTCCTAGTATTTTTCAGACCTTTTCATGGTCCTCGTATATTTCAGACTCTTCGTACTCCTCGGATTTTTCACACCTTTTCATGCTCCTCGTATTTTTCCACACATTTTCATGCTCTTCGTGTTTTTCACACCTATTCATGCTCCTCGTGTTTTTCACACCTTTTCATGCTCCTCATATTTTTCAAACCTTTCCATGCTCCTCATGTTTTCCAGACCTTTTCATGCTCCTCGGATTTTTCACACCTTTTCATACTCCTCGTTTTTTTCACACATGTTCATGCTCTTCGTGTTTTTCACACCTATTCATGCTCCTCGTGTTTTTCACACCTTTTCATGCTCCTCGTATTTTTCACACCTTTTCATGCTCTTCGTATTTTTCAACCCTTTTCATGCTCTTTGAATTTTTCATACAATTTCATGCTCTTCGTGTTTTTCACACATTTTCATGCTCTTCGTGTTTTTCACAGTTTCATGCTCTTCGTGTTTTTTACACTCTTTCATGGTCCTCATATTTTTCAAACCTTTTCGTGCTCTTAGTATTTTTCACACCTTTTCATGGTCCTCGTATATTTCAGACCTTTTTGTGCTCCTCGCATTTTTCACACCTTTTCATGCTCTTCGAATTTTTCACACATTCATGCACTTCGTTTTATCCACAACTTTTCATGCTGCTCGTGTTTTTCACACCATTTCATGCTCTTCATATTTTTCAGACCGTTTCATGCTCCTCCTATTTATCACACCTTTCCATGCTCTTCATAATTTTCACACCGTTTCATGCTCTTCATATTTTCACACGGTTTCATGCTCTTCATATTTTTCAGACCTTCTCATGCTCCTCGTATTTTGCCCACCGTTTCACGTTCTTCGTGTTTTCACACCATTTCAAGCCCTTTGTATTTTTCACACCTTTTCGTGCTCTTCATATTGTTCACACCTTTTCATGCTCCAAGTAAATTTTAGACCTTTTCATGCTCCTCGTGTTTTTCAGAACTTTTCATGCTCCTCGTATTTTTCAGACGTTTTCATGCTCCTCGTATTTTTCAGACCTTTTCATGCTCCTCGTATTTTGCCCACCATTTCACGTTCTTCGTGTTTTCACACCATTTAAAGCCCTTTGTATTTTTCACACCTTTTCGTGCTCTTCATATTGTTCACACCTTTTCATGCTCCAAGTAATTTTTAGACCTTTTCATGCTCCTCGTGTTTTTCAGAACTTTTCATGCTCCTCTTATTTTTCAGACCTTTTCATGCTCCTCGTATTTTTCAGACCTTTTCATGCTCCTCGTATTTTTCAGACCTTTACATGCTCCTCGTATTTTTCACACCTTTTCATGCTCCTCGTATTTTTCACACCTTTTCATGCTCTTCGTATTTTTCAACCCTTTTCATGCTCTTTGAATTTTTCATACAATTTCATGCTCTTCGTGTTTTTCACACATTTTCATGCTCTTCGTGTTTTTCACACAGTTTCATGCTCTTCGTGTTTTTTACACTCTTTCATGGTCCTCATATTTTTCAAACCTTTTCGTGCTCTTAGTATTTTTCACACCTTTTCATGGTCCTCGTATATTTCAGACCTTTTTGTGCTCCTCGCATTTTTCACACCTTTTCATGCTCTTCGAATTTTTCACACATTCATGCACTTCGTTTTATCCACAACTTTTCATGCTGCTCGTGTTTTTCACACCATTTCATGCTCTTCCTATTTTTCAGACCGTTTCATGCTCCTCCTATTTATCACACCTTTCCATGCTCTTCATAATTTTCACACCGTTTCATGCTCTTCATATTTTCACACCGTTTCATGCTCTTCATATTTTTCAGACCTTCTCATGCTCCTCGTATTTTGCCCACCGTTTCACGTTCTTCGTGTTTTCACACCATTTCAAGCCCTTTGTATTTTTCACACCTTTTCGTGCTCTTCATATTGTTCACACCTTTTCATGCTCCAAGTAATTTTTAGACCTTTTCATGCTCCTCGTGTTTTTCAGAACTTTTCATGCTCCTCGTATTTTTCAGACCTTTTCATGCTCCTCGTATTTTTCAGACCTTTTCATGCTCCTCGTATTTTGCCCACCGTTTCACGTTCTTCGTGTTTTCACACCATTTAAAGCCCTTTGTATTTTTCACACCTTTTCGTGCTCTTCATATTGTTCACACCTTTTCATGCTCCAAGTAATTTTTAGACCTTTTCATGCTCCTCGTGTTTTTCAGAACTTTTCATGCTCCTCGTATTTTTCAGACCTTTTCATGCTCCTCGTATTTTTCAGACCTTTTCATGCTCCTCGTATTTTTCAGACCTTTACATGCTCCTCGTATTTTTCACACATTTTCATGCTCTTCGTGTTTTTCACACCTATTCATGCTCCTTGTGTTTTTAACATCTTTTCATGCTCCTCGTGTTTTGCAGAGCTTTTCATGCTCCTCGTATTTTTCAGACCTTTTCATGTTCCTCGTATTTTTGACACCTTTTCATGCTCCTCATATTTTTCAGAACTTTTCATGCTCCTGGTATTTTTCAGACCTTTTCACGCTCCTTGTATTTTTCAGACCTTTTCGGGCTCCTCCTATTTTCAGGCCTTTTCATGCTCCTCGTATGTTTCACACCTTTTCATGCTCCTCATATATTTCACAACTTTTTATGCTCTTCATATTTTTTACATATTTCATGCTCCTCATATTTTTCATACCATTTCATTCTACTCATATTTTTCACATCTTTTCATGCTCCTCATATTTTTGACACCTTTTAAAGGTCATCATATTTTTCTACCGTTTCATGCTCTTGATATTTTCACACGGTTTCATGCTCCTCGTATTTTTCAGACCTTTTCATGCTCCTACTAGTTTTCCCACCTTTTCATGCTCCTCATATTTTTCGCACATTTTCTTTCTCATCGTATTTTTCACACCTTTTCATGCTCCTCGTATTTGTGACACCTTTAATGCTCCTCGTATTTTTCACACCTTTATATGCTCTTCGTATTTTCAATCGTTTTCATGCTCTTCGAATTTTTCACACATTTTCATGCACTTCGTGTTTTCCACATTTTTTCATGCTGCTCGTGTTTTTCACACCATTTCATGCTCTTCATATTTTTAACACCGTTTCATGCTCTTCATATTTTCACACCGTTTCATGCTCCTCATATTTTTCACACCTTTTCATGCTCCTCGTATTTTTCACACCCATTCATGCTCCTTGTATTTTTCAGACCTTTTCATGCTCTTCGTATTTTTCACACCTTTTCATGCTCCTCATATTTTTGAAACCTTTTCATGTTCCTCATATTAATCACACCGTTTCATACTCCTCATATTTTTCACACCTTTTCATGTTCCTCGTATTTTTCAAACCTTTTCATGCTCCTCATATTTTTCAGACATTTTCATGCTCCTAGTATTGTTCACACCTTTTCATGCTCCTCGTTTTTTTCACACCTTTTCATATTCCTCGTATTTTTCACACCTATTCATGCTCCTTGTATTTTTCAGACCTTTTCGTGCTCTTCATATTTTTCACAGCATTTCATGCTTTCGCATTTTTAACACCGTTTCAAGCTCCTCGTATTTTTCACACCTTGTCATGCACTTTGTATTTTTCAAACCTTTTCATGCTCTTTGTATTTTTCACAACTTTTCATGCTTTTCATAATTTTTCACACCTTTTCATTGTCTTCGTATATTTCACACCAGTCATGCTCTTTGTATTTTTCACACCTTTTCAAGCTCTTCATACTTTTAAAACCATTTCATGCTCTTCATATTTTTCACAACTTTTCATGCTCTTCATATTTTTTACATATTTCATGCTTCTCATATTTTTCATACCATTTCATGCTCCTCATATTTTTCACATCTTTTCATGCTCCTCATATTTTTGACACCTTTTGAAGTCTTCATATTTTTCACACCGTTTCATGCTCTTTATATTTTCACACCGTTTCATGTTCCTCGTATTTTTCAGACCTTTTCATGCTCCTACTATTTTTCCCACCTGTTCATGCTCCTTGTATTTTTTAGCACATTTTCTTTCTCATCGTATTTTTCACACCTTTTCATGCTCCTCGTATTTTTCACACCTTTAATGCTCCTCGTATTTTTCACACCTTTACATGCTGTTCGTATTTTTCAAACCTTTTCATGCTCTTCGAATTTTTCACACATTTTCATGCACTTCGTGTTTTCCACATTTTTTCTTGCTGCTCGTGTTTTTCACACCGTTTCATGCTCTTCATATTTTTAACACCGTTTCATGCTCTTCATATTTTCACACCGTTTCATGCTCCTCATATTTTTCACACCTTTTCATGCTTCTCATATTTTTAAGATCTTTTCATGCTTCTCGTATTTTTCAGACATTTTCATGCTCCTAGTATTTTTCACACGTTTTCATGCACCTCGTAGTTTTCACACCTTTTCATGCTCCTCATATTTTTCAGACCTTTTCGTGCTCCTCATATTTGCAGACCTTTTCGTACTCCTCATATTTTTCACACCTTTTCATGCTCATCATATATTTCACAACTTTTCATGCTCTTCATATTATTGACATATTTTAATGCTCCTCATATTTTTCACATCTTTTCATGCTCCTCATATTTTTGACACGTTTAAAAGGTCTTCATATTTTTCACACCGTTTCATGATCTTCATATTTTCACACCATTTCATGCTCCTCAAATTTTTTAGACTTTTTCATGCTCCTCATATTTTTCAGACCTTTATATGCTCCTCGTATTTTTCACACCTTTTCATGCTCCTCGTGTTTTTCACACCTTTTCATGCTCCTCGTATTTTTTTCAGACCTTTTCATGCTCCTGTTTTTTTCACACATTTTCATGCTCCTCGTATTTTTCACACCTTTTCATGCTCCTCGTATTTTTCAGCCCTTTTCATGCTCCTACTATTGTTCACACCTTTTCATGCTCTTCGAATTTTTCATTCATTTTCATGCTCTTCGTGTTTTTCACACCTTTTCATGCTCCTCGTATTTTTCACACTTTTTCATGCTCCTCATATTTTTCACACCTTTTCATGCTCCTCGTATTTTTCAGACCTTTTCATGCTCCTCGTATTTTTCAGACCTTGCCTGGTCCTCGTATTTTATAGACCTTTCCATGCTCTTACTATTTTTCAGACATCTTCATGCTCCTCTTATTTTTCAGACCTATTCATGCTCTTCGTATTTTTCAGAACTCTTCATGCTACTCGTATTTTTCAGAACTCTTCATGCTCTTCATACTGTTCACACGTTTTCATGCTCTTCGTATATTTCAGACCTTTTCAAATTCTTGATATTTTTCAGACCATTTCATGCTCCTCATATTTTTCACACCTTTTCATGCTCTTTGTAATATTTCACACCTGTTCATGCTCTTCGTATTTTTGACACCTTTTCATACTCCTCGTATTTTTCACACCTTTTCATGCTCCTCGTATTTTTCAGACCTTTTCATGCTCCCCGTATTTTTCAGACCTTTTTATGCTACTTCTATTTTTCAGACCTTTACATGCTCCTCGTATTTTTCACACCTTTTCATGCTCTTCGTGATTTTCACGCATTTTCATGGTTCTCGTATTTTTTACAACATTTCATGTTCCTCGTTTTTTTTCAGACCTTTTCATGCTCCTCGTATTTTTCACACATTTTAAAGCTCCTCGTATTTTTCACACCTTTGCATGCTCTTCGTGATTTTCACGCATTTTCATGGTTCTCATATTTTTTACAACATTTCATGTTCCTCGTTTTTTTTCAGACCTTTTCATGCTCCTCGTATTTTTCACACATTTTCATGCTCCTCGTATTTTTCACACCTTTGCATGCTCTTCGTGATTTTCACGCCTTTTCATGCTCTTTGTATTTTTCAGAACTTTTCATGCTCTTCATATTTTTCAGAATTTTTCAACCTCCTCGTATTTTTCAGATCTTTTCATGCTCCTCAGATTTTTCAGACCTTTCAAGCTCCTCTTATTTTTCAGACCTTTTCATGCTCCTCATATTTTTCACACCTTTTCATGCTCTTCATATAGTTCACACCTTTTCATGCTCTTCATATTGTTCAGAACTTTTCATGCTCCTCGTATTTTTCACAACTTCTCATGCTCCTCATATTGTTCACACCTTTTCATGCTCGTCATAATATTCACACATTTTCATGCTCTTCATATTTTTCACAACTTTTCATGCTCTTCATATTTTTCAGAACTTTTCATTCTCTTCATGCTCTTTGTATTTTCAGACCTATTCATGCTCCTCCTATTTTTCAGACCTTTTCATATTCTGCGTATTTTTCACACCTTTTCTTGCTCTTCATATTTTACACACAGTTTCATGCTCTTCATGTTTTTCACACCATTTCATTTACCTTATATTATTCACACCTTTTCATGCACTTCATATTTTACACACCGTTTCAGGCTCTTCGTATGTTTCACACCTTTTCATGCACTTCGTATTTTTCACAAATTTTCATGCTCTTCGTATTTTTCACACCTTTTCAGGCTCTTCGAAATTTTTCACCCCTTTTCATGCTCTTCGTATTTTTCACACCCTGTCGTGCTCTTCATATTTTTTACATCTTTTCATCCTCTTCGTATTTGTCCCATCTTTTCATGTTCTTCGTATTTTTCAGAACTTTTCATGCTCTTCGTATTTTTCAGACATTCTGATGCTTCGTATTTTTCACAGCGTTTCATGCACTTCGTGTTTTTCACACCGTTTAATGCTCTTCATATTTTTCACACCTTTTCATGCTCTTCGTATTTTTCACACCTTTTCATGCTCTTTTTATTTTTCACATCTGTTCATGGTCTTCGTAATTTTTCACAAATTTTCATGCACTTTGTAATTTTTCACACCTTTTCATGCTCTTCGTATTTTTCACACCTTTTCATGCTTTTCGTATTATTCACACCTTTTCATGCTCCTTGTATATTTTAGACCTTTTCATGCTCCTCGTATTATTCACACCTTTTCATGCTCCTCGTATATTTTAGACCTTTTCATGCTACTCGTATTTTTCAGACGTTTGCAAGCTCCTCGTATTTTTCAGACCTTTGCATGCTCCTCGTATTTTTCAGAACTTTTCACGCTCCTCGTGTTTTTCACAACTTCTCATGCTCCTCATATTGTTCACACCTTTTCATACTCCTCATATTATTCACAACTTTTTATGCTTCTGGTATTTTTCAGACCTTTTCATGCTCCTCCTATTTTTCAGAACTTTTCATTGTCCTTGTAAATCACAGCTTTTCATGCTCCTGGTATTTTACACACCGTTTCATGCTCTTCATATTTTTCACACCATTTCATGAACCTCATATTGTTCACAACTTTTCATGCTCTTCATAGTTTTCAAACCTTTACATGCTCTTCGTATGTTTCAGAATTTTTCATGCTCTTCGTATTGTTCACAGCTTTTCATGCTCCTGGGATTTTTCACACCTTTTCATGCTCTTCATATTTTTCAGAACTTTTCAAGCTCTTCCTATTTTTCACAGCGTTTCATGCACTTCGTATTTTTCACACCGTTTAATGCTCTTCATATTTATCACACCTTTTCATGCTCTTTGTATTTTTCACCTTTTCATGCTCTTTGTATTTTTCACATCTTTTCATGTTCCTCGTAATTTTTCACAACTTTTCTTGCACTTCGTAATTTTTCACACCTTTTCATGCTCTTCGTATTTTTCACAACTTTTCGTGCTTTTTGTATTATTCACACCTTTTCATGCTCCTTGTATATTTTAGACCTTTTCATGCTCCTCGTATTATTCACACCTTTTCATGCTCCTCGTATATTTTAGACCTTTTCATGCTACTCGTATTTTTCAGACCTTTGCAAGCTCCTCGTATTTTTCAGACCTTTGCATGCTCCTCATATTTTTCAGACCTTTTCACGCTCCTTGTGTTTTTCACAACTTCCCATGCTCCTCATATTGTTCACACCTTTTCATACTCCTCATATTATTCACAACTTTTTATGCTCCTGGTATTTTTCAGACCTTTTCATGCTCCTCCTATTTTTCAGAACTTTTCATTCTCCTCGTAAATCACAGCTTTTCATGCTCCTGGTATTTTTCAAACCTTTTCATGCTCTTCATATTTTACACACCGTTTCATGCTCTTCATATTTTTCACACCATTTCATGAACCTCATATTGTTCACAACTTTTCATGCTCTTCATAGTTTTCAGACCTTTACATGCTCTTCGTATTTTTCAGAATTTTTCTTGCTCTTCGTATTTTTCACAGCTTTTCATGCTCCTGGTATTTTTCACACCTTTTCATGCTCTTCATATACTTCAGAACTTTTCAAGCTCTTGATATTTTTCAGACCTTTTCAAGCTCTTCGTAGTTTTCACAACCTTTCATGCTCTGCACATTTTTCACATCATTTCAGGCTCTTCGTATGTTTCACACCTTTTCAAGCACTTCGTATTTTTCACAACTTTTCATGCTCTTCGTATTTTTCACACCTCTTCAGGCTCTTCGAAATTTTTCACACCTTTTCATATTTTTCACACCTTTTCATCCTCTTCTCATTTTTCCGTTTCATGCTTTTTGTATTTTTCAGACCTTTTCATGCTCCTCGAATTTTTCACACCTTTTCTTGCTCCTCGTATTTTTCACACCTTTTCATGCTCCTCATGTTTTCCACACCTTTCATGCTCTTCATATTTTTCACAGCGTTTCATGCTCTTCATATTTTCACACCGTTTGATCCTCCTCATATTTTTGAGACGTTTTCATGCTCCTCATGTTTTTCACACATTTTCATGCTCCTCGTATTTTCCAGACCTTTTCATGCTCCTCGTATTTTCCAGACCTATTCATGCTCCCCGTATTTTTCAGACCTTTTCATTTTTCTCGTATTTTTGACATCTTTTCATGCTCCTCGTAATTTTCAGACCATTTCATGCTCCTCATATTTTTCAGACCTTTTCATTCTCCTAGTATTTTTCCGATCTTTTCCTGCTCCTTGTACTTTTCAGACCTTTCCATGCTCCTCATATTTCTCACACCTTTCATGCTCTTCATATTTTTCACACGGTTTCATGCTCATGATATTTTCACACCGTTTCATGCTCCTCATATTTTTGATAACATTTCATGCTCCTCTTATTTTTCACACCTTTTCATGCTTCCCGTATTTTCCAGACCTTTTCATGCTCCTCGTATTTTTCAGACATTTACATGCTCCTCGTGTTTTTCAGACCTTTTCATGCTCCTCGTATTTTTCACACATTTTCATATTCCTCCTATTTTTCACACCTTTTCACGCTCCTTGTATTTTTCAGACATTAAGGCCCCTCGTACTTTTCACACCTTTTCATGCTCCTCGTAGTTTTCACACCTTTTCATGCTCCTCATATTGTTCACACCTTTTCTTGCTCTTCATATTTTTCACATCTTTTAATGCTCCTCATATTTTTCATACCTTTTCATGCTCTTCGTATTTTTCACACCTTTTCATGATCTTTGTATATTTCACACCTTTTCATGCTCTAGGTTTTTTTCACACTGTTTCATGTTCTTCATATTTTTCACACAGTTTCATGCTCTTCATATTTTCACACCTTTTCATGGTCTTCATTTTTACACCATTTCATGCTCCTCATATTTTTCACACGTTTCATGCTCTTCATATTTTTACACCGTTTCATGCTCCTCCTATTTTTCACACCTTTTCATGCTCTTCATATTTTTCACACGTTTTCATGCTTTTCATATTTTTCACACAGTTTCATGCTTTTCATATTTTTCACACAGTTTCATGCTCTTCATAATTTTCACACCTTTTCATGCTCTTCATATTTTTCACTCCGTTCTATGCTCCTCATATTTTCAGACCATTTTATGATCCTCATATTTTCACCCCGTTTCATGCTCTTCATATTTTTCAAACCATTTCATGCTCTTCGTATTTTTCACACCTTTTCATGATCTTTGTATATTTCACACCTTTTCATGCTCTTCGTTTTTTTCACACCGTTTCATGTTCTTCATATTTTTCACACAGTTTCATGCTCTTCATATTTTCACACCTTTTCATGCTCTTCATATTTTTCACACTTTTTCATGCTTTTCATATTTTTCATACAGTTTCATGCTCTTCATAATTTTCACACCTTTTCTTGCTCTTCATATTTTTCACTCCGTTCTATGCTCCTCATATTTTCAGACCTTTTCATGCTCCTCATATTTTCACACCTTTTCATGCTCTTTGTATTTTTCACACATTTTCATGCTCTTTGTATTTTTCAGACATTTTCATGCTCTTGGTAATTTTTCACACCTTTTCATGCTTTTCGTAATTTTTCACACCTTTTCATGCTCTTCATATATTTCACACCTTTTCTTGCTCTTCGTATTTTTCACACCGTTTCATGCTCTTCAGATTTTTCACACCTTTTCATGCTCTTCATATTTTTCACACGTTTTCATGCTTTTCATATTTTTCCCACCGTTTCATGCTCTTCATATTTTTCACACAGTTTCATGCTCTTCATATTTTTCACACCTTTTCATGCTCTTCATATTTTTCACACGTTTTCATGCTTTTCATATTTTTCACACAGTTTCATGCTTTTCATATTTTTCACACCTTTTCATGCTCTTCGTATTTTTCCCACCTTTTCATGCTCTTCATATTTTTCAAACCTTTTCATGCTTTTTGAATTTTTCATACATTTTCATGGTCTTCGTGTTTTTCACACATTTTCATGCTCTTCGTATTTTTTACACTTTTTCATGGTCCTCATATTTTTCAAACCTTTTCATGCTCATCATAGTTTTCACAGCTTTTCATGGTCCTCGTATATTTCAGACCTTTTCGTGCTCCTCGGATTTTTCACACCTTTTCATCCTCTTCGAATTTTTCACACATTTTCATGCACTTCGTTTTATCCACAACTTTTCATGCTGCTAGTGTTTTTCACACCATTTCATGCTCTTCATATTTTTCAGACCGTTTCTTGCTCCTCATATTTATCACACCTTTCTATGCTCTTCATAATTTTCACACCGTTTCATGCTCTTCATTTATTCACACCTTTTCAGGCTCCTCATATTTTTGAGACCTTTTCATGCTCTTCGTATTTTTCACACTTTTTAATGCTCCTCCTGTTTTCCAGACCTTTTCATGCTCCTCGTATTTTTCAGACCTTTTCATGCTCCTCGTATTTTTGACACCTTTTCATGGTCCTCATATTTTTCAGACCTTTTCATGCTCCTCATATTTTTCACACCTGTTCATTCTCCTAGAATTTTTCAGATCTTTTCATGCTCCTAGTATTTTTCAGACCTTTTCATGGTCCTCGTATATTTCAGACTCTTCGTACTCCTCGGATTTTTCACACCTTTTCATGCTCCTCGTATTTTTCCACACATTTTCATGCTCTTCGTGTTTTTCACACCTATTCATGCTCCTCGTGTTTTTCACACCTTTTCATGCTCCTCATATTTTTCAAACCTTTCCATGCTCCTCATGTTTTCCAGACCTTTTCATGCTCCTCGGATTTTTCACACCTTTTCATGCTCCTCGTTTTTTTCACACATGTTCATGCTCTTCGTGTTTTTCACACCTATTCATGCTCCTCGTGTTTTTCACACCTTTTCATGCTCCTCGTATTTTTCACACCTTTTCATGCTCTTCGTATTTTTCAACCCTTTTCATGCTCTTTGAATTTTTCATACAATTTCATGCTCTTCGTGTTTTTCACACATTTTCATGCTCTTCGTGTTTTTCACACAGTTTCATGCTCTTCGTGTTTTTTACACTCTTTCATGGTCCTCATATTTTTCAAACCTTTTCGTGCTCTTAGTATTTTTCACACCTTTTCATGGTCCTCGTATATTTCAGACCTTTTTGTGCTCCTCGCATTTTTCACACCTTTTCATGCTCTTCGAATTTTTCACACATTCATGCACTTCGTTTTATCCACAACTTTTCATGCTGCTCGTGTTTTTCACACCATTTCATGCTCTTCCTATTTTTCAGACCGTTTCATGCTCCTCCTATTTATCACACCTTTCCATGCTCTTCATAATTTTCACACCGTTTCATGCTCTTCATATTTTCACACCGTTTCATGCTCTTCATATTTTTCAGACCTTCTCATGCTCCTCGTATTTTGCCCACCGTTTCACGTTCTTCGTGTTTTCACACCATTTCAAGCCCTTTGTATTTTTCACACCTTTTCGTGCTCTTCATATTGTTCACACCTTTTCATGCTCCAAGTAAATTTTAGACCTTTTCATGCTCCTCGTGTTTTTCAGAACTTTTCATGCTCCTCGTATTTTTCAGACCTTTTCATGCTCCTCGTATTTTTCAGACCTTTTCATGCTCCTCGTATTTTGCCCACCATTTCACGTTCTTCGTGTTTTCACACCATTTAAAGCCCTTTGTATTTTTCACACCTTTTCGTGCTCTTCATATTGTTCACACCTTTTCATGCTCCAAGTAATTTTTAGACCTTTTCATGCTCCTCGTGTTTTTCAGAACTTTTCATGCTCCTCGTATTTTTCAGACCTTTTCATGCTCCTCGTATTTTTCAGACCTTTTCATGCTCCTCGTATTTTTCAGACCTTTACATGCTCCTCGTATTTTTCACACCTTTTCATGCTCCTCGTATTTTTCACACCTTTTCATGCTCTTCGTATTTTTCAACCCTTTTCATGCTCTTTGAATTTTTCATACAATTTCATGCTCTTCGTGTTTTTCACACATTTTCATGCTCTTCGTGTTTTTCACACAGTTTCATGCTCTTCGTGTTTTTTACACTCTTTCATGGTCCTCATATTTTTCAAACCTTTTCGTGCTCTTAGTATTTTTCACACCTTTTCATGGTCCTCGTATATTTCAGACCTTTTTGTGCTCCTCGCATTTTTCACACCTTTTCATGCTCTTCGAATTTTTCACACATTCATGCACTTCGTTTTATCCACAACTTTTCATGCTGCTCGTGTTTTTCACACCATTTCATGCTCTTCCTATTTTTCAGACCGTTTCATGCTCCTCCTATTTATCACACCTTTCCATGCTCTTCATAATTTTCACACCGTTTCATGCTCTTCATATTTTCACACCGTTTCATGCTCTTCATATTTTTCAGACCTTCTCATGCTCCTCGTATTTTGCCCACCGTTTCACGTTCTTCGTGTTTTCACACCATTTCAAGCCCTTTGTATTTTTCACACCTTTTCGTGCTCTTCATATTGTTCACACCTTTTCATGCTCCAAGTAATTTTTAGACCTTTTCATGCTCCTCGTGTTTTTCAGAACTTTTCATGCTCCTCGTATTTTTCAGACCTTTTCATGCTCCTCGTATTTTTCAGACCTTTTCATGCTCCTCGTATTTTGCCCACCGTTTCACGTTCTTCGTGTTTTCACACCATTTAAAGCCCTTTGTATTTTTCACACCTTTTCGTGCTCTTCATATTGTTCACACCTTTTCATGCTCCAAGTAATTTTTAGACCTTTTCATGCTCCTCGTGTTTTTCAGAACTTTTCATGCTCCTCGTATTTTTCAGACCTTTTCATGCTCCTCGTATTTTTCAGACCTTTTCATGCTCCTCGTATTTTTCAGACCTTTACATGCTCCTCGTATTTTTCACACATTTTCATGCTCTTCGTGTTTTTCACACCTATTCATGCTCCTTGTGTTTTTAACATCTTTTCATGCTCCTCGTGTTTTGCAGAGCTTTTCATGCTCCTCGTATTTTTCAGACCTTTTCATGTTCCTCGTATTTTTGACACCTTTTCATGCTCCTCATATTTTTCAGAACTTTTCATGCTCCTGGTATTTTTCAGACCTTTTCACGCTCCTTGTATTTTTCAGACCTTTTCGGGCTCCTCCTATTTTCAGGCCTTTTCATGCTCCTCGTATGTTTCACACCTTTTCATGCTCCTCATATATTTCACAACTTTTTATGCTCTTCATATTTTTTACATATTTCATGCTCCTCATATTTTTCATACCATTTCATTCTACTCATATTTTTCACATCTTTTCATGCTCCTCATATTTTTGACACCTTTTAAAGGTCATCATATTTTTCTACCGTTTCATGCTCTTGATATTTTCACACGGTTTCATGCTCCTCGTATTTTTCAGACCTTTTCATGCTCCTACTAGTTTTCCCACCTTTTCATGCTCCTCATATTTTTCGCACATTTTCTTTCTCATCGTATTTTTCACACCTTTTCATGCTCCTCGTATTTGTGACACCTTTAATGCTCCTCGTATTTTTCACACCTTTATATGCTCTTCGTATTTTCAATCGTTTTCATGCTCTTCGAATTTTTCACACATTTTCATGCACTTCGTGTTTTCCACATTTTTTCATGCTGCTCGTGTTTTTCACACCATTTCATGCTCTTCATATTTTTAACACCGTTTCATGCTCTTCATATTTTCACACCGTTTCATGCTCCTCATATTTTTCACACCTTTTCATGCTCCTCGTATTTTTCACACCCATTCATGCTCCTTGTATTTTTCAGACCTTTTCATGCTCTTCGTATTTTTCACACCTTTTCATGCTCCTCATATTTTTGAAACCTTTTCATGTTCCTCATATTAATCACACCGTTTCATACTCCTCATATTTTTCACACCTTTTCATGTTCCTCGTATTTTTCAAACCTTTTCATGCTCCTCATATTTTTCAGACATTTTCATGCTCCTAGTATTGTTCACACCTTTTCATGCTCCTCGTTTTTTTCACACCTTTTCATATTCCTCGTATTTTTCACACCTATTCATGCTCCTTGTATTTTTCAGACCTTTTCGTGCTCTTCATATTTTTCACAGCATTTCATGCTTTCGCATTTTTAACACCGTTTCAAGCTCCTCGTATTTTTCACACCTTGTCATGCACTTTGTATTTTTCAAACCTTTTCATGCTCTTTGTATTTTTCACAACTTTTCATGCTTTTCATAATTTTTCACACCTTTTCATTGTCTTCGTATATTTCACACCAGTCATGCTCTTTGTATTTTTCACACCTTTTCAAGCTCTTCATACTTTTAAAACCATTTCATGCTCTTCATATTTTTCACAACTTTTCATGCTCTTCATATTTTTCACACCTTTTCATGCTCTTCATATTTTTCACACGTTTTCATGCTTTTCATATTTTTCACACAGTTTCATGCTTTTCATATTTTTCACACCTTTTCATGCTCTTCGTATTTTTCCCACCTTTTCATGCTCTTCATATTTTTCAAACCTTTTCATGCTTTTTGAGTTTTTCATACATTTTCATGGTCTTCGTGTTTTTCACACATTTTCATGCTCTTCGTATTTTTTACACTTTTTCATGGTCCTCATATTTTTCAAACCTTTTCATGCTCATCATAGTTTTCACAGCTTTTCATGGTCCTCGTATATTTCAGACCTTTTCGTGCTCCTCGGATTTTTCACACCTTTTCATCCTCTTCGAATTTTTCACACATTTTCATGCACTTCGTTTTATCCACAACTTTTCATGCTGCTAGTGTTTTTCACACCATTTCATGCTCTTCATATTTTTCAGACCGTTTCTTGCTCCTCATATTTATCACACCTTTCTATGCTCTTCATAATTTTCACACCGTTTCATGCTCTTCATTTATTCACACCTTTTCAGGCTCCTCATATTTTTGAGACCTTTTCATGCTCTTCGTATTTTTCACACTTTTTAATGCTCCTCCTGTTTTCCAGACCTTTTCATGCTCCTCGTATTTTTCAGACCTTTTCATGCTCCTCGTATTTTTGACACCTTTTCATGGTCCTCATATTTTTCAGACCTTTTCATGCTCCTCATATTTTTCACACCTGTTCATTCTCCTAGAATTTTTCAGATCTTTTCATGCTCCTAGTATTTTTCAGACCTTTTCATGGTCCTCGTATATTTCAGACTCTTCGTACTCCTCGGATTTTTCACACCTTTTCATGCTCCTCGTATTTTTCCACACATTTTCATGCTCTTCGTGTTTTTCACACCTATTCATGCTCCTCGTGTTTTTCACACCTTTTCATGCTCCTCATATTTTTCAAACCTTTCCATCCTCCTCATGTTTTCCAGACCTTTTCATGCTCCTCGGATTTTTCACACCTTTTCATACTCCTCGTTTTTTTCACACATGTTCATGCTCTTCGTGTTTTTCACACCTATTCATGCTCCTCGTGTTTTTCACACCTTTTCATGCTCCTCGTATTTTTCACACCTTTTCATGCTCTTCGTATTTTTCAACCCTTTTCATGCTCTTTGAATTTTTCATACAATTTCATGCTCTTCGTGTTTTTCACACATTTTCATGCTCTTCGTGTTTTTCACAGTTTCATGCTCTTCGTGTTTTTTACACTCTTTCATGGTCCTCATATTTTTCAAACCTTTTCGTGCTCTTAGTATTTTTCACACCTTTTCATGGTCCTCGTATATTTCAGACCTTTTTGTGCTCCTCGCATTTTTCACACCTTTTCATGCTCTTCGAATTTTTCACACATTCATGCACTTCGTTTTATCCACAACTTTTCATGCTGCTCGTGTTTTTCACACCATTTCATGCTCTTCATATTTTTCAGACCGTTTCATGCTCCTCCTATTTATCACACCTTTCCATGCTCTTCATAATTTTCACACCGTTTCATGCTCTTCATATTTTCACACGGTTTCATGCTCTTCATATTTTTCAGACCTTCTCATGCTCCTCGTATTTTGCCCACCGTTTCACGTTCTTCGTGTTTTCACACCATTTCAAGCCCTTTGTATTTTTCACACCTTTTCGTGCTCTTCATATTGTTCACACCTTTTCATGCTCCAAGTAAATTTTAGACCTTTTCATGCTCCTCGTGTTTTTCAGAACTTTTCATGCTCCTCGTATTTTTCAGACCTTTTCATGCTCCTTGTATTTTTCAGACCTTTTCATGCTCCTCGTATTTTGCCCACCATTTCACGTTCTTCGTGTTTTCACACCATTTAAAGCCCTTTGTATTTTTCACACCTTTTCGTGCTCTTCATATTGTTCACACCTTTTCATGCTCCAAGTAATTTTTAGACCTTTTCATGCTCCTCGTGTTTTTCAGAACTTTTCATGCTCCTCGTATTTTTCAGACCTTTTCATGCTCCTCGTATTTTTCAGACCTTTTCATGCTCCTCGTATTTTTCAGACCTTTACATGCTCCTCGTATTTTTCACACCTTTTCATGCTCCTCGTATTTTTCACACCTTTTCATGCTCTTCGTATTTTTCAACCCTTTTCATGCTCTTTGAATTTTTCATACAATTTCATGCTCTTCGTGTTTTTCACACATTTTCATGCTCTTCGTGTTTTTCACACAGTTTCATGCTCTTCGTGTTTTTTACACTCTTTCATGGTCCTCATATTTTTCAAACCTTTTCGTGCTCTTAGTATTTTTCACACCTTTTCATGGTCCTCGTATATTTCAGACCTTTTTGTGCTCCTCGCATTTTTCACACCTTTTCATGCTCTTCGAATTTTTCACACATTCATGCACTTCGTTTTATCCACAACTTTTCATGCTGCTCGTGTTTTTCACACCATTTCATGCTCTTCCTATTTTTCAGACCGTTTCATGCTCCTCCTATTTATCACACCTTTCCATGCTCTTCATAATTTTCACACCGTTTCATGCTCTTCATATTTTCACACCGTTTCATGCTCTTCATATTTTTCAGACCTTCTCATGCTCCTCGTATTTTGCCCACCGTTTCACGTTCTTCGTGTTTTCACACCATTTCAAGCCCTTTGTATTTTTCACACCTTTTCGTGCTCTTCATATTGTTCACACCTTTTCATGCTCCAAGTAATTTTTAGACCTTTTCATGCTCCTCGTGTTTTTCAGAACTTTTCATGCTCCTCGTATTTTTCAGACCTTTTCATGCTCCTCGTATTTTTCAGACCTTTTCATGCTCCTCGTATTTTGCCCACCGTTTCACGTTCTTCGTGTTTTCACACCATTTCAAGCCCTTTGTATTTTTCACACCTTTTCGTGCTCTTCATATTGTTCACACCTTTTCATGCTCCAAGTAATTTTTAGACCTTTTCATGCTCCTCGTGTTTTTCAGAACTTTTCATGCTCCTCGTATTTTTCAGACCTTTTCATGCTCCTCGTATTTTTCAGACCTTTTCATGCTCCTCGTATTTTTCAGACCTTTACATGCTCCTCGTATTTTTCACACATTTTCATGCTCTTCGTGTTTTTCACACCTATTCATGCTCCTTGTGTTTTTAACATCTTTTCATGCTCCTCGTGTTTTGCAGAGCTTTTCATGCTCCTCGTATTTTTCAGACCTTTTCATGTTCCTCGTATTTTTGACACCTTTTCATGCTCCTCATATTTTTCAGAACTTTTCATGCTCCTGGTATTTTTCAGACCTTTTCACGCTCCTTGTATTTTTCAGACCTTTTCGGGCTCCTCCTATTTTCAGGCCTTTTCATGCTCCTCGTATGTTTCACACCTTTTCATGCTCCTCATATATTTCACAACTTTTTATGCTCTTCATATTTTTTACATATTTCATGCTCCTCATATTTTTCATACCATTTCATTCTACTCATATTTTTCACATCTTTTCATGCTCCTCATATTTTTGACACCTTTTAAAGGTCATCATATTTTTCTACCGTTTCATGCTCTTGATATTTTCACACGGTTTCATGCTCCTCGTATTTTTCAGACCTTTTCATGCTCCTACTAGTTTTCCCACCTTTTCATGCTCCTCATATTTTTCGCACATTTTCTTTCTCATCGTATTTTTCACACCTTTTCATGCTCCTCGTATTTGTGACACCTTTAATGCTCCTCGTATTTTTCACACCTTTATATGCTCTTCGTATTTTCAATCGTTTTCATGCTCTTCGAATTTTTCACACATTTTCATGCACTTCGTGTTTTCCACATTTTTTCATGCTGCTCGTGTTTTTCACACCATTTCATGCTCTTCATATTTTTAACACCGTTTCATGCTCTTCATATTTTCACACCGTTTCATGCTCCTCATATTTTTCACACCTTTTCATGCTCCTCGTATTTTTCACACCCATTCATGCTCCTTGTATTTTTCAGACCTTTTCATGCTCTTCGTATTTTTCACACCTTTTCATGCTCCTCATATTTTTGAAACCTTTTCATGTTCCTCATATTAATCACACCGTTTCATACTCCTCATATTTTTCACACCTTTTCATGTTCCTCGTATTTTTCAAACCTTTTCATGCTCCTCATATTTTTCAGACATTTTCATGCTCCTAGTATTGTTCACACCTTTTCATGCTCCTCGTTTTTTTCACACCTTTTCATATTCCTCGTATTTTTCACACCTATTCATGCTCCTTGTATTTTTCAGACCTTTTCGTGCTCTTCATATTTTTCACAGCATTTCATGCTTTCGCATTTTTAACACCGTTTCAAGCTCCTCGTATTTTTCACACCTTGTCATGCACTTTGTATTTTTCAAACCTTTTCATGCTCTTTGTATTTTTCACAACTTTTCATGCTTTTCATAATTTTTCACACCTTTTCATTGTCTTCGTATATTTCACACCAGTCATGCTCTTTGTATTTTTCACACCTTTTCAAGCTCTTCATACTTTTAAAACCATTTCATGCTCTTCATATTTTTCACAACTTTTCATGCTCTTCATATTTTTTACATATTTCATGCTTCTCATATTTTTCATACCATTTCATGCTCCTCATATTTTTCACATCTTTTCATGCTCCTCATATTTTTGACACCTTTTGAAGTCTTCATATTTTTCACACCGTTTCATGCTCTTTATATTTTCACACCGTTTCATGTTCCTCGTATTTTTCAGACCTTTTCATGCTCCTACTATTTTTCCCACCTGTTCATGCTCCTTGTATTTTTTAGCACATTTTCTTTCTCATCGTATTTTTCACACCTTTTCATGCTCCTCGTATTTTTCACACCTTTAATGCTCCTCGTATTTTTCACACCTTTACATGCTGTTCGTATTTTTCAAACCTTTTCATGCTCTTCGAATTTTTCACACATTTTCATGCACTTCGTGTTTTCCACATTTTTTCTTGCTGCTCGTGTTTTTCACACCGTTTCATGCTCTTCATATTTTTAACACCGTTTCATGCTCTTCATATTTTCACACCGTTTCATGCTCCTCATATTTTTCACACCTTTTCATGCTTCTCATATTTTTAAGATCTTTTCATGCTTCTCGTATTTTTCAGACATTTTCATGCTCCTAGTATTTTTCACACGTTTTCATGCACCTCGTAGTTTTCACACCTTTTCATGCTCCTCATATTTTTCAGACCTTTTCGTGCTCCTCATATTTGCAGACCTTTTCGTACTCCTCATATTTTTCACACCTTTTCATGCTCATCATATATTTCACAACTTTTCATGCTCTTCATATTATTGACATATTTTAATGCTCCTCATATTTTTCACATCTTTTCATGCTCCTCATATTTTTGACACGTTTAAAAGGTCTTCATATTTTTCACACCGTTTCATGATCTTCATATTTTCACACCATTTCATGCTCCTCAAATTTTTTAGACTTTTTCATGCTCCTCATATTTTTCAGACCTTTATATGCTCCTCGTATTTTTCACACCTTTTCATGCTCCTCGTGTTTTTCACACCTTTTCATGCTCCTCGTATTTTTTTCAGACCTTTTCATGCTCCTGTTTTTTTCACACATTTTCATGCTCCTCGTATTTTTCACACCTTTTCATGCTCCTCGTATTTTTCAGCCCTTTTCATGCTCCTACTATTGTTCACACCTTTTCATGCTCTTCGAATTTTTCATTCATTTTCATGCTCTTCGTGTTTTTCACACCTTTTCATGCTCCTCGTATTTTTCACACTTTTTCATGCTCCTCATATTTTTCACACCTTTTCATGCTCCTCGTATTTTTCAGACCTTTTCATGCTCCTCGTATTTTTCAGACCTTGCCTGGTCCTCGTATTTTATAGACCTTTCCATGCTCTTACTATTTTTCAGACATCTTCATGCTCCTCTTATTTTTCAGACCTATTCATGCTCTTCGTATTTTTCAGAACTCTTCATGCTACTCGTATTTTTCAGAACTCTTCATGCTCTTCATACTGTTCACACGTTTTCATGCTCTTCGTATATTTCAGACCTTTTCAAATTCTTGATATTTTTCAGACCATTTCATGCTCCTCATATTTTTCACACCTTTTCATGCTCTTTGTAATATTTCACACCTGTTCATGCTCTTCGTATTTTTGACACCTTTTCATACTCCTCGTATTTTTCACACCTTTTCATGCTCCTCGTATTTTTCAGACCTTTTCATGCTCCCCGTATTTTTCAGACCTTTTTATGCTACTTCTATTTTTCAGACCTTTACATGCTCCTCGTATTTTTCACACCTTTTCATGCTCTTCGTGATTTTCACGCATTTTCATGGTTCTCGTATTTTTTACAACATTTCATGTTCCTCGTTTTTTTTCAGACCTTTTCATGCTCCTCGTATTTTTCACACATTTTAAAGCTCCTCGTATTTTTCACACCTTTGCATGCTCTTCGTGATTTTCACGCATTTTCATGGTTCTCGTATTTTTTACAACATTTCATGTTCCTCGTTTTTTTTCAGACCTTTTCATGCTCCTCGTATTTTTCACACATTTTCATGCTCCTCGTATTTTTCACACCTTTGCATGCTCTTCGTGATTTTCACGCCTTTTCATGCTCTTTGTATTTTTCAGAACTTTTCATGCTCTTCATATTTTTCAGAATTTTTCAACCTCCTCGTATTTTTCAGATCTTTTCATGCTCCTCAGATTTTTCAGACCTTTCAAGCTCCTCTTATTTTTCAGACCTTTTCATGCTCCTCATATTTTTCACACCTTTTCATGCTCTTCATATAGTTCACACCTTTTCATGCTCTTCATATTGTTCAGAACTTTTCATGCTCCTCGTATTTTTCACAACTTCTCATGCTCCTCATATTGTTCACACCTTTTCATGCTCGTCATAATATTCACACATTTTCATGCTCTTCATATTTTTCACAACTTTTCATGCTCTTCATATTTTTCAGAACTTTTCATTCTCTTCATGCTCTTTGTATTTTCAGACCTATTCATGCTCCTCCTATTTTTCAGACCTTTTCATATTCTGCGTATTTTTCACACCTTTTCTTGCTCTTCATATTTTACACACAGTTTCATGCTCTTCATGTTTTTCACACCATTTAATTTACCTTATATTATTCACACCTTTTCATGCACTTCATATTTTACACACCGTTTCAGGCTCTTCGTATGTTTCACACCTTTTCATGCACTTCGTATTTTTCACAAATTTTCATGCTCTTCGTATTTTTCACACCTTTTCAGGCTCTTCGAAATTTTTCACCCCTTTTCATGCTCTTCGTATTTTTCACACCCTGTCGTGCTCTTCATATTTTTTACATCTTTTCATCCTCTTCGTATTTGTCCCATCTTTTCATGTTCTTCGTATTTTTCAGAACTTTTCATGCTCTTCGTATTTTTCACACTATTTCATGCTCTTCGTATTTTTCAGACATTCTGATGCTTCGTATTTTTCACAGCGTTTCATGCACTTCGTGTTTTTCACACCGTTTAATGCTCTTCATATTTTTCACACCTTTTCATGCTCTTCGTATTTTTCACACCTTTTCATGCTCTTTTTATTTTTCACATCTGTTCATGGTCTTCGTAATTTTTCACAAATTTTCATGCACTTTGTAATTTTTCACACCTTTTCATTCTCTTCGTATTTTTCACACCTTTTCATGCTTTTCGTATTATTCACACCTTTTCATGCTCCTTGTATATTTTAGACCTTTTCATGCTCCTCGTATTATTCACACCTTTTCATGCTCCTCGTATATTTTAGACCTTTTCATGCTACTCGTATTTTTCAGACGTTTGCAAGCTCCTCGTATTTTTCAGACCTTTGCATGCTCCTCGTATTTTTCAGAACTTTTCACGCTCCTCGTGTTTTTCACAACTTCTCATGCTCCTCATATTGTTCACACCTTTTCATACTCCTCATATTATTCACAACTTTTTATGCTTCTGGTATTTTTCAGACCTTTTCATGCTCCTCCTATTTTTCAGAACTTTTCATTGTCCTTGTAAATCACAGCTTTTCATGCTCCTGGTATTTTTCACACCGTTTCATGCTCTTCATATTTTACACACCGTTTCATGCTCTTCATATTTTTCACACCATTTCATGAACCTCATATTGTTCACAACTTTTCATGCTCTTCATAGTTTTCAAACCTTTACATGCTCTTCGTATGTTTCAGAATTTTTCATGCTCTTCGTATTGTTCACAGCTTTTCATGCTCCTGGGATTTTTCACACCTTTTCATGCTCTTCATATTTTTCAGAACTTTTCAAGCTCTTCCTCTTTTTCACAGCGTTTCATGCACTTCGTATTTTTCACACCGTTTAATGCTCTTCATATTTATCACACCTTTTCATGCTCTTTGTATTTTTCACCTTTTCATGCTCTTTGTATTTTTCACATCTTTTCATGTTCCTCGTAATTTTTCACAACTTTTCTTGCACTTCGTAATTTTTCACACCTTTTCATGCTCTTCGTATTTTTCACAACTTTTCGTGCTTTTTGTATTATTCACACCTTTTCATGCTCCTTGTATATTTTAGACCTTTTCATGCTCCTCGTATTATTCACACCTTTTCATGCTCCTCGTATATTTTAGACCTTTTCATGCTACTCGTATTTTTCAGACCTTTGCAAGCTCCTCGTATTTTTCAGACCTTTGCATGCTCCTCGTATTTTTCAGACCTTTTCACGCTCCTTGTGTTTTTCACAACTTCCCATGCTCCTCATATTGTTCACACCTTTTCATACTCCTCATATTATTCACAACTTTTTATGCTCCTGGTATTTTTCTGACCTTTTCATGCTCCTCCTATTTTTCAGAACTTTTCATTCTCCTCGTATATCACAGCTTTTCATGCTCCTGGTATTTTTCAAACCTTTTCATGCTCTTCATATTTTACACACCGTTTCATGCTCTTCATATTTTTCACACCATTTCATGAACCTCATATTGTTCACAACTTTTCATGCTCTTCATAGTTTTCAGACCTTTACATGCTCTTCGTATTTTTCAGAATTTTTCTTGCTCTTCGTATTTTTCACAGCTTTTCATGCTCCTGGTATTTTTCACACCTTTTCATGCTCTTCATATACTTCAGAACTTTTCAAGCTCTTGATATTTTTCAGACCTTTTCAAGCTCTTCGTAGTTTTCACAACCTTTCATGCTCTGCACATTTTTCACACCATTTCAGGCTCTTTGTATGTTTCACACCTTTTCAAGCACTTCGTATTTTTCACAACTTTTCATGCTCTTCGTATTTTTCACACCTCTTCAGGCTCTTCGAAATTTTTCACACCTTTTCATATTTTTCACACCTTTTCATCCTCTTCTCATTTTTCCGTTTCATGCTTTTTGTATTTTTCAGACCTTTTCATGCTCCTCGTATTTTTCAGACCTTTGCATGCTCCTCGTATTTTTCTGAACTTTTCACGCTCCTCGTATTTTTCACAACTTCTCATCCTCCTCATATTGTTCACAACTTTCATACTCCTCATATTATTCACAACTTTTCATGCTCATTATATTTTTCACACCTTTTCAGCTCTTCATATTTTTCAGAAATTTTCATGCTCTTCATGCTCTTCGTATTTTCAGAACTTTTCATGCTCTTCATATTTTTCATACCTTTTCATGCTCTTGATATTTTTCAGAAGTTTTCATGTTCTTGATATTTTTCAGACCTTTTCATGCTCTTCAATTTTTCACAACTTTTCATGCCTTTCATATTTTTCAGACCTTTTCAATCTCTTGATATTTTTCAGACCTTTTCATGCTCCTCCTATTTTACAGAACTTTTCATGCTCTTCGTATTTTTCCCACCTTTTCATGCTCTTTGTATTTTTCACACCTTTTCATGCTCTTCATATTTTTCACACCTTTTCATGCTCTTCATATTTTTTAGAGCTTTTCATGCTCTTCTTATTTTTCACACCATTTCATGCTCCTCATATTTTTCACATCTTTTCATGAGCTTCATATTGTCACACCGTTTCATGCTCCTCAGATTTTTCACAGCTTTTCATGCTCTTCACATTTTTCAGACCTTTTCATGCTCCACATATTTTTCACACGTTTACATGCTCTTCATATTTTACACAACTTCTCATGCTCTTCTTATTTTTTAAACCTTTTCTTGCTCTTCTTATTTTTCACACCGTTTCATGCTCTTCATATTTTTCACACCTTGTCATGCTTTTCAAATTTTTCACACCTTTTCATGCTCTTCGTATTTTTTAAACCTTTTCTTGCTCCTCATATTTTACACAACTTTTCATGCTCTTCATATTTTTCAGAACTTTTCATTCTCTTCATTCTCTTCGTATTTTCAGACCTATTCATGCTCCTCCTATTTTTCAGACCTTTTCATGCTCTTCGTATTTTTCACTCCTCTTCATGATCCTCATATTTTTCAGACCTTTTCATGCTCCACATATTTTTCACACGTTTACATGCTCTTCATATTTTACACAACTTCTCATGCTCTTCTTATTTTTTAAACCTTTTCTTGCTCTTCTTATTTTTCACACCGTTAGATGCTCTTCATATTTTTCACACCTTGTCATGCTTTTCAATTTTTCACACCTTTTCATGCTCTTCGTATTTTTTAAACCTTTTCTTGCTCTTCATATTTTACACAACTTTTCATGCTCTTCATATTTTTCAGAACTTTTCATTCTCTTCATGCTCTTCGTATTTTCAGACCTATTCATGCTCCTCCTATTTTTCAGACCTTTTCATTCTCTTCGTATTTTTCACTCCTCTTCATGCTCCTCGTATTTTTCAAACCTTTTCATGCTCCGCGTATTTTTCACATCTTTTCATGCTCTTCATATTTTTCACACCATTTCATTAACCTCATATTATTCACAACTTTTCATGCTCTTCATATTTTACACACCGTTCAGGCTATTCGTATGTTTCACACCTTTAATGCACTTCGTATTTATCACAAATTTTCATGCTCTTCGTATTTTTCACACCTTTTCAGGTTCTTCGAAATTTTTCACACCTTTTTATGCTCTTCATATTTTTCACACCTTTTCATCCTCTTCTCATTTTTCACACCGTTTCATGCTCTACTTATTTTACACACCTTGTCATGCACTTCATATTTTTTACATCTTTTCATGCTCTTCGTATTTGTCCCATGTTTTCAAGCTCTTCGTATTTTTCAGACCTTTTCATGCTCTTCGTATTTTTCACACTTTATCATGCTCCTCATATTTTTCACACCTTTTCATGCTCTTCGTATTTTTCACACCTTTTCATGCTCATGTTTTTCACTCCTTTTAATGCTCTTCATATTTTTCAGGCCTTTTCACGCTCTTGATATTTTTCACACCTTTTCATGCTCTCTGTGTTTTTCACACCTTTTCTTGCTCTACGTGTTTTTCACACGTTTTCATGCTCCTCATATTTTTCACACCATTTCATGCTCTTCATATTTTCACACCGTTTCATGCTAGTCATATTTTTGACACCTTTTCATGCTCCTAATATTTTTCAGACCTTTTAATGCTCCTCGTGTTTTTCAGACGTATTCACGCTCCTCGTATTTTTCAGACATTCTGGCCCCTCGTATTTTACAGAGCTTTTCATGCTCCTCGTATTTTTCAGAACTTTTCGTGCTCCTCGTATTTTCAGACCTTTTCGTGTTCCTCAAATTTTTCACACCTTTTCATGCTCCTCATGTTTTCCACACCTTTCATGCTCTTCATATTTTTCACACAGTTTCATGCTCATGATATTTTCACACCGTTTCATGCTCCTCATATTTTTGATAACTTTTCATGCTCCTCTTATTTTTCACACCTTTTCATGCTCCTCATATTTTTCAGACCTTTTCATGCTCCCTGTATCTTTCATACCTTTCATGGTCCTCATATTTTTCAGACCGTTTCATGCTTCTCGTATTATTCACACCTTTTCATGCTCTTCCTGTTTTTCACACCTTTTCATGCTCCTCGTGTTTTTCACTCCTTTTAATGCTCTTCATGTCTTTCAGGCCTTTTCACGCTCTTGATATTTTTCTCACCTTTTCATGCTCTCCGTGTTTTTCACACCTTTTCTTGCTCTTCGTGTTTTCCACACCTTTTCATGCTCCTCATATTTCTTCACACCATTTCATGCTCTTCATATTTTCACAGCATTTAATGCTAGTCATATTTTTGACACCTTTTCATGCTCCTCATATTTTTCAGACCTTTTCATGCTCCTCGTGTTTTTCAGACTTTTTCACGCTCCTCATATTTTTCAGACATTCAGGCCCCTCATATTTTTCAGACATTTTCATGGTCCTCGTATTTTTCAGACCATTTCATGCTCCCTGTATTTTTCATACCTTTCATGCTCCTCGTATTTTTCAGACCTTTTCATGCTCCCTGTATTTTTCATACCTTTCATGGTCTTCGTATTTTTCAGACCTTTTCATGCTCCTCGTGTTTTTCAGACCTTTTCACGCTCCTCGTATTTTTCAGACATTTAGGCACCTCGTATTTTTCAGACATTTTCATGCTCCTCGTGTTTTTCAGAACTTTTCATGCTCCTCGCATATTTCACACATTTTCATATTCCTCCTATTTTTCACACCTTTTCACGCTCCTCGTAGTTTTCAGACATTAAGGCCCTCGTATTTTTCAGACATTTTCATGCTCCTTGTATTTTTCACACCTTTTCATGCTCCTCATGTTGTTCACAACTTTTCATGCTCTTCATATTTTTCACATCGTTTCATGCTCCTCATATTTTTCATACCGTTTCATGCTCCTCATATTTTTCACATCTTTTTATGTTCGTCATATATTTGATACGATTTAAAGCTCTTCATATTTTTCATACCATTTCATGCTCTTCATATTTTCACAACGTTTCATGCTCCTCATATTTTTCAGACCGTTTCATGTTCCTCATATATTTCACACCTTTTCATGCTTCTCATATTTTTGACACCTTTTCATGATCCTCGTCTTTTTCAGACCGTTTCATGCTTCTCGTATTTTTCACACCTTTTCATGCTTCTCATATTTTTGACACCTTTTCATGATCCTCGTCTTTTTCAGACCGTTTCATGCTTCTCGTATTTTTCACAACTTTTCATGCTCCTCGTATTTTTCAAACCTTTTCATGCTCCTCGTATTTTTCACACATTTTCATGCTCTTGTGTTTTTCACACCTTTTCATGCTCCTCGCATTTTTCAGACCTTTTCATGCTCCTTGTATTTTTAAGACCATTTCATGCTCCTCGTATTTTTCAGACCTTTTCATGCTCCTCGTATTTTACAGAGCTTTTCATGCTCCTCGTATTTTTCAGAACTTTTCGTGCTCCTCGTATTTTCAGACCTTTTCATGCTCCTCGAATTTTTCACACCTTTTCTTGCTCCTCGTATTTTTCAGACCTTTTCATGCTCCTCATGTTTTTCACACATTTTCATGCTCCTCGTATTATATAGACCTTTTCATGCTCCGAGTATTTTTCAGACCTTTTCATGCTCCTCGTATTTTTCAGACCTTTTTTTGCTCCTCGTATTTTTACACCTTTTCATGCTCCTTGTATTTTTCAGACCATTTCATGCTCCTCGTATTTTTCAGACCTTTTCATGCTCTTCGTATTTTACAGAGCTTTTCATGCTCCTCGTATTTTTCAGAACTTTTCGTGCTCCTCGTATTTTCAGACCTTTTCATGCTCCTCGAATTTTTCACACCTTTTCTTGCTCCTCGTATTTTTCACACCTTTTCATGCTCCTCATGTTTTCCACACCTTTCATGCTCTTCATATTTTTCACAGCGTTTCATGCTCTTCATATTTTCACACCGTTTGATCCTCCTCATATTTTTGAGACGTTTTCATGCTCCTCATGTTTTTCACACATTTTCATGCTCCTCGTATTTTCCAGACCTTTTCATGCTCCTCGTATTTTCCAGACCTATTCATGCTCCCCGTATTTTTCAGACCTTTTCATTTTTCTCGTATTTTTGACATCTTTTCATGCTCCTCGTAATTTTCAGACCATTTCATGCTCCTCATATTTTTCAGACCTTTTCATTCTCCTAGTATTTTTCCGATCTTTTCCTGCTCCTTGTACTTTTCAGACCTTTCCATGCTCCTCATATTTCTCACACCTTTCATGCTCTTCATATTTTTCACACGGTTTCATGCTCATGATATTTTCACACCGTTTCATGCTCCTCATATTTTTGATAACATTTCATGCTCCTCTTATTTTTCACACCTTTTCATGCTTCCCGTATTTTCCAGACCTTTTCATGCTCCTCGTATTTTTCAGACATTTACATGCTCCTCGTGTTTTTCAGACCTTTTCATGCTCCTCGTATTTTTCACACATTTTCATATTCCTCCTATTTTTCACACCTTTTCACGCTCCTTGTATTTTTCAGACATTAAGGCCCCTCGTACTTTTCACACCTTTTCATGCTCCTCGTAGTTTTCACACCTTTTCATGCTCCTCATATTGTTCACACCTTTTCTTGCTCTTCATATTTTTCACATCTTTTAATGCTCCTCATATTTTTCATACCTTTTCATGCTCTTCGTATTTTTCACACCTTTTCATGATCTTTGTATATTTCACAACTTTTCATGCTCTACGTTTTTTTCACACTGTTTCATGTTCTTCATATTTTTCACACAGTTTCATGCTCTTCATATTTTCACACCTTTTCATGGTCTTCATTTTTACACCATTTCATGCTCCTCATATTTTTCACACGTTTCATGCTCTTCATATTTTTACACCGTTTCATGCTCCTCCTATTTTTCACACCTTTTCATGCTCTTCATATTTTTCACACGTTTTCATGCTTTTCATATTTTTCACACAGTTTCATGCTTTTCATATTTTTCACACAGTTTCATGCTCTTCATAATTTTCACACCTTTTCATGCTCTTCATATTTTTCACTCCGTTCTATGCTCCTCATATTTTCAGACCATTTTATGATCCTCATATTTTCACCCCGTTTCATGCTCTTCATATTTTTCAAACCATTTCATGCTCTTCGTATTTTTCACACCTTTTCATGATCTTTGTATATTTCACACCTTTTCATGCTCTTCGTTTTTTTCACACCGTTTCATGTTCTTCATATTTTTCACACAGTTTCATGCTCTTCATATTTTCACACCTTTTCATGCTCTTCATATTTTTCACACTTTTTCATGCTTTTCATATTTTTCATACAGTTTCATGCTCTTCATAATTTTCACACCTTTTCTTGCTCTTCATATTTTTCACTCCGTTCTATGCTCCTCATATTTTCAGACCTTTTCATGCTCCTCATATTTTCACACCTTTTCATGCTCTTTGTATTTTTCACACATTTTCATGCTCTTTGTATTTTTCAGACATTTTCATGCTCTTGGTAATTTTTCACACCTTTTCATGCTTTTCGTAATTTTTCACACCTTTTCATGCTCTTCATATATTTCACACCTTTTCTTGCTCTTCGTATTTTTCACACCGTTTCATGCTCTTCAGATTTTTCACACCTTTTCATGCTCTTCATATTTTTCACACGTTTTCATGCTTTTCATATTTTTCCCACCGTTTCATGCTCTTCATATTTTTCACACAGTTTCATGCTCTTCATATTTTTCACACCTTTTCATGCTCTTCATATTTTTCACACGTTTTCATGCTTTTCATATTTTTCACACAGTTTCATGCTTTTCATATTTTTCACACCTTTTCATGCTCTTCGTATTTTTCCCACCTTTTCATGCTCTTCATATTTTTCAAACCTTTTCATGCTTTTTGAATTTTTCATACATTTTCATGGTCTTCGTGTTTTTCACACATTTTCATGCTCTTCGTATTTTTTACACTTTTTCATGGTCCTCATATTTTTCAAACCTTTTCATGCTCATCATAGTTTTCACAGCTTTTCATGGTCCTCGTATATTTCAGACCTTTTCGTGCTCCTCGGATTTTTCACACCTTTTCATCCTCTTCGAATTTTTCACACATTTTCATGCACTTCGTTTTATCCACAACTTTTCATGCTGCTAGTGTTTTTCACACCATTTCATGCTCTTCATATTTTTCAGACCGTTTCTTGCTCCTCATATTTATCACACCTTTCTATGCTCTTCATAATTTTCACACCGTTTCATGCTCTTCATTTATTCACACCTTTTCAGGCTCCTCATATTTTTGAGACCTTTTCATGCTCTTCGTATTTTTCACACTTTTTAATGCTCCTCCTGTTTTCCAGACCTTTTCATGCTCCTCGTATTTTTCAGACCTTTTCATGCTCCTCGTATTTTTGACACCTTTTCATGGTCCTCATATTTTTCAGACCTTTTCATGCTCCTCATATTTTTCACACCTGTTCATTCTCCTAGAATTTTTCAGATCTTTTCATGCTCCTAGTATTTTTCAGACCTTTTCATGGTCCTCGTATATTTCAGACTCTTCGTACTCCTCGGATTTTTCACACCTTTTCATGCTCCTCGTATTTTTCCACACATTTTCATGCTCTTCGTGTTTTTCACACCTATTCATGCTCCTCGTGTTTTTCACACCTTTTCATGCTCCTCATATTTTTCAAACCTTTCCATGCTCCTCATGTTTTCCAGACCTTTTCATGCTCCTCGGATTTTTCACACCTTTTCATGCTCCTCGTTTTTTTCACACATGTTCATGCTCTTCGTGTTTTTCACACCTATTCATGCTCCTCGTGTTTTTCACACCTTTTCATGCTCCTCGTATTTTTCACACCTTTTCATGCTCTTCGTATTTTTCAACCCTTTTCATGCTCTTTGAATTTTTCATACAATTTCATGCTCTTCGTGTTTTTCACACATTTTCATGCTCTTCGTGTTTTTCACACATTTCATGCTCTTCGTGTTTTTTACACTCTTTCATGGTCCTCATATTTTTCAAACCTTTTCATGCTCATCATAGTTTTCACACCTTTTCATGGTCCTCGTATATTTCAGACCTTTTTGTGCTCCTCGCATTTTTCACACCTTTTCATGCTCTTCGAATTTTTCACACATTCATGCACTTCGTTTTATCCACAACTTTTCATGCTGCTCGTGTTTTTCACACCATTTCATGCTCTTCCTATTTTTCAGACCGTTTCATGCTCCTCCTATTTATCACACCTTTCCATGCTCTTCATAATTTTCACACCGTTTCATGCTCTTCATATTTTCACACGGTTTCATGCTCTTCATATTTTTCAGACCTTCTCATGCTCCTCGTATTTTGCCCACCGTTTCACGTTCTTCGTGTTTTCACACCATTTCAAGCCCTTTGTATTTTTCACACCTTTTCGTGCTCTTCATATTGTTCACACCTTTTCATGCTCCAAGTAATTTTTAGACCTTTTCATGCTCCTCGTGTTTTTCAGAACTTTTCATGCTCCTCGTATTTTTCAGACCTTTTCATGTTCCTCGTATTTTTCAGACCTTTTCATGCTCCTCGTATTTTGCCCACCATTTCACGTTCTTCGTGTTTTCACACCATTTAAAGCCCTTTGTATTTTTCACACCTTTTCGTGCTCTTCATATTGTTCACACCTTTTCATGCTCCAAGTAATTTTTAGACCTTTTCATGCTCCTCGTGTTTTTCAGAACTTTTCATGCTCCTCGTATTTTTCAGACCTTTTCATGCTCCTCGTATTTTTCAGACCTTTACATGCTCCTCGTATTTTTCACACCTTTTCATGCTCCTCGTATTTTTCACACCTTTTCATGCTCTTCGTATTTTTCAACCCTTTTCATGCTCTTTGAATTTTTCATACAATTTCATGCTCTTCGTGTTTTTCACACATTTTCATGCTCTTCGTGTTTTTCACACAGTTTCATGCTCTTCGTGTTTTTTACACTCTTTCATGGTCCTCATATTTTTCAAACCTTTTCGTGCTCTTAGTATTTTTCACACCTTTTCATGGTCCTCGTATATTTCAGACCTTTTTGTGCTCCTCGCATTTTTCACACCTTTTCATGCTCTTCGAATTTTTCACACATTCATGCACTTCGTTTTATCCACAACTTTTCATGCTGCTCGTGTTTTTCACACCATTTCATGCTCTTCCTATTTTTCAGACCGTTTCATGCTCCTCCTATTTATCACACCTTTCCATGCTCTTCATAATTTTCACACCGTTTCATGCTCTTCATATTTTCACACCGTTTCATGCTCTTCATATTTTTCAGACCTTCTCATGCTCCTCGTATTTTGCCCACCGTTTCACGTTCTTCGTGTTTTCACACCATTTCAAGCCCTTTGTATTTTTCACACCTTTTCGTGCTCTTCATATTGTTCACACCTTTTCATGCTCCAAGTAATTTTTAGACCTTTTCATGCTCCTCGTGTTTTTCAGAACTTTTCATGCTCCTCGTATTTTTCAGACCTTTTCATGCTCCTCGTATTTTGCCCACCGTTTCACGTTCTTCGTGTTTTCACACCATTTAAAGCCCTTTGTATTTTTCACACCTTTTCGTGCTCTTCATATTGTTCACACCTTTTCATGCTCCAAGTAATTTTTAGACTTTTTCATGCTCCTCGTGTTTTTCAGAACTTTTCATGCTCCTCGTATTTTTCAGACCTTTTCATGCTCCTCGTATTTTTCAGACCTTTTCATGCTCCTCGTATTTTTCAGACCTTTACATGCTCCTCGTATTTTTCACACATTTTCATGCTCTTCGTGTTTTTCACACCTATTCATGCTCCTTGTGTTTTTAACATCTTTTCATGCTCCTCGTGTTTTGCAGAGCTTTTCATGCTCCTCGTATTTTTCAGACCTTTTCATGTTCCTCGTATTTTTGACACCTTTTCATGCTCCTCATATTTTTCAGAACTTTTCATGCTCCTGGTATTTTTCAGACCTTTTCACGCTCCTTGTATTTTTCAGACCTTTTCGGGCTCCTCCTATTTTCAGGCCTTTTCATGCTCCTCGTATGTTTCACACCTTTTCATGCTCCTCATATATTTCACAACTTTTTATGCTCTTCATATTTTTTACATATTTCATGCTCCTCATATTTTTCATACCATTTCATTCTACTCATATTTTTCACATCTTTTCATGCTCCTCATATTTTTGACACCTTTTAAAGGTCATCATATTTTTCTACCGTTTCATGCTCTTGATATTTTCACACGGTTTCATGCTCCTCGTATTTTTCAGACCTTTTCATGCTCCTACTAGTTTTCCCACCTTTTCATGCTCCTCATATTTTTCGCACATTTTCTTTCTCATCGTATTTTTCACACCTTTTCATGCTCCTCGTATTTGTGACACCTTTAATGCTCCTCGTATTTTTCACACCTTTATATGCTCTTCGTATTTTCAATCGTTTTCATGCTCTTCGAATTTTTCACACATTTTCATGCACTTCGTGTTTTCCACATTTTTTCATGCTGCTCGTGTTTTTCACACCATTTCATGCTCTTCATATTTTTAACACCGTTTCATGCTCTTCATATTTTCACACCGTTTCATGCTCCTCATATTTTTCACACCTTTTCATGC
The DNA here is from genome assembly GCF_033118175.1 of Dama dama. NCBI lineage: Eukaryota > Metazoa > Chordata > Mammalia > Artiodactyla > Cervidae > Dama > Dama dama. The sequence goes on along the minus strand of NW_026870993.1, from coordinate 730,308 downwards.
TCCTCGTATTTTTCACACCCATTCATGCTCCTTGTATTTTTCAGACCTTTTCATGCTCTTCGTATTTTTCACACCTTTTCATGCTCCTCATATTTTTGAAACCTTTTCATGTTCCTCATATTAATCACACCGTTTCATACTCCTCATATTTTTCACACCTTTTCATGTTCCTCGTATTTTTCAAACCTTTTCATGCTCCTCATATTTTTCAGACATTTTCATGCTCCTAGTATTGTTCACACCTTTTCATGCTCCTCGTTTTTTTCACACCTTTTCATATTCCTCGTATTTTTCACACCTATTCATGCTCCTTGTATTTTTCAGACCTTTTCGTGCTCTTCATATTTTTCACAGCATTTCATGCTTTCGCATTTTTAACACCGTTTCAAGCTCCTCGTATTTTTCACACCTTGTCATGCACTTTGTATCTTTCAAACCTTTTCATGCTCTTTGTATTTTTCACAACTTTTCATGCTTTTCATAATTTTTCACACCTTTTCATTGTCTTCGTATATTTCACACCAGTCATGCTCTTTGTATTTTTCACACCTTTTCAAGCTCTTCATACTTTTAAAACCATTTCATGCTCTTCATATTTTTCACAACTTTTCATGCTCTTCATATTTTTTACATATTTCATGCTTCTCATATTTTTCATACCATTTCATGCTCCTCATATTTTTCACATCTTTTCATGCTCCTCATATTTTTGACACCTTTTGAAGTCTTCATATTTTTCACACCGTTTCATGCTCTTTATATTTTCACACCGTTTCATGTTCCTCGTATTTTTCAGACCTTTTCATGCTCCTACTATTTTTCCCACCTGTTCATGCTCCTTGTATTTTTTAGCACATTTTCTTTCTCATCGTATTTTTCACACCTTTTCATGCTCCTCGTATTTTTCACACCTTTAATGCTCCTCGTATTTTTCACACCTTTACATGCTGTTCGTATTTTTCAAACCTTTTCATGCTCTTCGAATTTTTCACACATTTTCATGCACTTCGTGTTTTCCACATTTTTTCTTGCTGCTCGTGTTTTTCACACCGTTTCATGCTCTTCATATTTTTAACACCGTTTCATGCTCTTCATATTTTCACACCGTTTCATGCTCCTCATATTTTTCACACCTTTTCATGCTTCTCATATTTTTAAGATCTTTTCATGCTTCTCGTATTTTTCAGACATTTTCATGCTCCTAGTATTTTTCACACGTTTTCATGCACCTCGTAGTTTTCACACCTTTTCATGCTCCTCATATTTTTCAGACCTTTTCGTGCTCCTCATATTTGCAGACCTTTTCGTACTCCTCATATTTTTCACACCTTTTCATGCTCATCATATATTTCACAACTTTTCATGCTCTTCATATTATTGACATATTTTAATGCTCCTCATATTTTTCACATCTTTTCATGCTCCTCATATTTTTGACACGTTTAAAAGGTCTTCATATTTTTCACACCGTTTCATGATCTTCATATTTTCACACCATTTCATGCTCCTCAAATTTTTTAGACTTTTTCATGCTCCTCATATTTTTCAGACCTTTATATGCTCCTCGTATTTTTCACACCTTTTCATGCTCCTCGTGTTTTTCACACCTTTTCATGCTCCTCGTATTTTTTTCAGACCTTTTCATGCTCCTGTTTTTTTCACACATTTTCATGCTCCTCGTATTTTTCACACCTTTTCATGCTCCTCATATTTTTCAGCCCTTTTCGTGCTCCTACTATTGTTCACACCTTTTCATGCTCTTCGTATTTTTCGCACATTTTCTTTCTCATCGTATTTTTCACACCTTTTCATGCTCCTTGTATTTTTCACACCTTTTCATGCTCTTCGTATTTTTCACACCTTTTCATGCTCCTCGTGTTTTTCACACCTTTTCATGCTCCTCGTATTTTTTTCAGACCTTTTCATGCTCCTGTTTTTTTCACACATTTTCATGCTCCTCGTATTTTTCACACCTTTTCATGCTCCTCATATTTTTCAGCCCTTTTCGTGCTCCTGCTATTGTTCACACCTTTTCATGCTCTTCGTATTTTTCGCACATTTTCTTTCTCATCGTATTTTTCAGACCTTTTCATGCTTCTCGTATTTTTCACACCTTGTCACGCTACTCGTATTTTTTAGAACTTTTCATGGTCGTCGTATATTTCAGACCTTTTCGTGCTTCTCGGATTTTTCACATCTTTTCATGCTACTCGTATTTTTCAGACCTTTTCATGCTCCTACTATTGTTCACACCTTTTCGTGCTCCTCGTATTTTTCACACCTTTTCATGCTCCTCGTATTTATCACACCGTTTCATACTCCTCATATTTTTCACACCTTTTCATGCTCCTCGTATTTTTCACACCTATTAATGCTCCTTGTATTTTTCAGACCTTTTCATGCTCTTCGTATTTTTCACAGCATTTCATGCTTTCACATATTTCACACCGTTTCATGCTCCTCGTATTTTTCACATGTTTTCATGCACTTTGTATTTTTCAAACCTTTTCATGCTCTTTGTATTTTTCACAACTTTTCATGCTTTTCATAATTTTTCACACCTTTTCATTGTTTTCGTATATTTCACACCAGTCATGCTCTTTGTATTTTTCACACCTTTTCAAGCTCTTCATACTTTTAAAACCATTTCATGCTCTTCATATTTTTCACAACTTTTCATGCTCTTCATATTTTTTACATATTCCATTCTCCTCATATTTTTCATACCATTTCATGCTCCTCTTATTTTTCACATCTTTTCATGCTCCTCATATTTTTGACACCTTTTAAAGGTCTTCATATTTTTCACACCCTTTCATGCTCTTTATATTTTCACACCGTTTCATGTTCCTCGTATTTTTCAGACCTTTTCATGCTCGTACTAGTTTTCCCACCTTTTCATGCTCCTTGTGTTTTTAGCAGATTTTCTTTCTCATCGTATTTTTCACACCTTTTCATGCTCCTCGTATTTTTCACACCTTTAATGCTCCTCGTATTTTTCACACCTTTACATGCTCTTCGTATTTTTCAAACCTTTTCATGCTCTTCGAATTTTTCACACATTTTCATGCACTTCATGTTTTCCACATTTTTTCATGCTGCTCGTGTTTTTCACACCGTTTCTTGCTCTTCATATTTTTAACACCGTTTCATGCTCTTCATATTTTCACACCTTTTCATGCTCCTCATATTTTTCACACCTTTTCATATTCTCATATTTTTCACATCTTTTCATGCTCCTCATATTTTTGACACGTTTAAAAGGTCTTCATATTTTTCACACCGTTTCATGATCTTCATATTTTCACACCGTTTCATGCTCCTCAAATTTTTTAGACCTTTTCATGCTCCTCATATTTTTCAGACCTTTATATGCTCCTCGTATTTTTCACACCTTTTCATGCTCCTCGTATTTTTCGCACATTTTCTTTCTCATCGTATTTTTCACACCTTTTCATGCTCGTTGTATTTTACAGACCTTTTCATGCTCCTGTTTTTTTCACACCTTTTCATGCTCCTCGTATTTTCACAACTTTTCATGCTCCTCGTATTTTTCAGACCTTTTCATGCTCCTACTATTGTTCCCACCTTTTCATGCTCTTCGTATTTTTTGCACATTTTCTTTCTCATCGTATTTTTCACACCTTTTCATGCTCCTTGTATTTTTCACACCTCTTCATGCTCTTCGTATTTTTCACACCTTTTCATGCTCTTCATATTTTTCCGACGTTTTCATGCTTCTCGTATTTTTCACACCTTGTCATGCTACTCGTATTTTTTAGAACTTTTCATGGTCCTCGTATATTTCAGACCTTTTCGTGCTCCTCGGATTTTTCACATCTTTTCATGCTCCTCGTATTTTTCAGACCTTTTCATGCTCCTACTATTGTTCACACCTGTTCGTGCTCCTCGTATTTTTTGCACATTTTCTTTCTCATCGTATTTTTCACACCTTTTCATGCCAGTCGTATTTTTTAGAACTTTTCATGGTCCTCGTATATTTCAGACCTTTTCGTGCTCCTCGGATTTTTCACATCTTTTCATGCTCCTCGTATTTTACAGACCTTTTCATGCTCCTCGTATTGTTCCCACCTTTTCATGCTCTTTGTGTTTTTCAAACCTTTTCATGCTCTTCGAATTTTTATACATTTTCATGCTCTTCGTGTTTTTCACACATTTTCATGCTATTCGTGTTTTTTACACTTTTTCATGCTCCTCATATATTTCACACCTTTTCATGCTCCTCGTATTTTTCACACCTTTTCATGCTCCTCGTATTTTTCTGACCTTTACATGCTCCTCATATTTTATAGACCTTTTCATGCTCCACGCATTTTTCAGACCTTTTCATGGTCCTCGTACTTTCAAACCTTTTCGTGCTCCTCGTATTTTTCACACCTTTTCATGCTCCATGTATTTTTCACACCTTTTCATGCTCCTCATATATTTCACAACTTTTCATGCTCTTCATATTTTTGACACATTTTCATGCTCCTCCTATTTTTCATACCGTTTCATGCTCCTCATATTTTTCATATCTTTTCATGGTCCTCATATTTCTGACATGTTTTAAAGGTCTTCATGTTTTTCACACCATTTCATGCTCTTTATATTTTCACACCGTTTCATGCTCCTCACATTATTTAGACCGTTTCATGCTCCTCATATTTTTCAGACCTTTATATGCTCCTCGTATTTTTCACACCTTTTCATGCTCCTATTATTTTTCACACCTTTTCATGCTCCTCGTATTTTACAGAGCTTTTCATGCTCCTTGTTTTTCTCACACCTTTTAATGCTCTACGTATTTTTCACAACTTTTCATGGTCCTCGTATTTTTCAGACCTTTTCATGCTCCTACTATTTTTCACACCTTTTCATGCTCCTCGTATTTTTCACACCTTTAATGCTCCTCGTATATTTCACACCTTTACATGCTCTTCGTATTTTGCAAACCTTTTCATGCTCTTCAAATTTTTCACACATTTACATGCACTTCGTGTTTTCCACAACTTTTCATGCTGCTCGTGTTTTTCACACCATTTCATGCTCTTCATATTTTTCAGACCGTTTCATGCTCCTCAAATTTTTCACACCTTTCCATGCTTCTCGTATTTTTCAAACTTTTTCATGCTCCTGTATTTTTCACACTGTTTCCTGCTCTTCATGTTTTTCACACCTATTCATGCTCCTCGTGTTTTTCACAGCTTTTCATGCTCCTCTTTTTTTTCACATCTTTTCATGCTCCTCGTATTTTTCACACCTTTTCATGCTCCTTATATTTTTCACACCTTTTCATGCTCCTTATATTTTTCACACCTTTTCAGGCTCCTTATATTTTTGAGACCTTTTCATGCTCTTCGTATTTTTCACATCTTTTTATGCTCCTCCTGTTTTCCAGACCTTTTCATGCTCCTCGTATTTTTCAGACCTTTTCCTGCTCCTCGTATTTTTGACACCTTTTCATGCTCCTCGTATTTTTCAGACCTTTTCATGCTCTTTGTATTTTTCACAGCATTTCATGCTTTCGCATTTTTCACACCGTTTCATGCTCCTCATATTTTTCACACCTTTTCATGCACTTTGTATTTTTCAAACCTTTTCATGCTCTTTGTATTTTTCACAACTTTTCATGCTCCTCGTGTTTTCCAGACCTTTTTATGCTCCTTATATTTTTCACACCTTTTCATGCTCCTCCTATTTTTCACACCTTTTCATGCTCCTTATATTTTTCACACCTTTTCATACTCCTCGTATTTTTCACACCTTTTCAGGATCCTCGTATTTTTCACACCTTTTCAGGCTCCTCATATTTTTGAGAACTTTTCATGCTCTTTGTATTTTTCACACCTTTTTATACTCCTCCTGTTTTCCAGACCTTTTCATGCTCCTCGTATTTTTCAGACATTTTCATGCTCCTCGTTTTTTTCAGATCTTTTCATGCCTCTCGTATTTTTCAGACCTTTACATGGTCCTCGTATATTTCAGACCTTTTCGTTCTTCTCGGATTATTCACACCTTTTCAGGCTCCTCATATTTTTGAGACCTTTTCATGCTGTTCGTGTTTTCACACCTTTTCAAGCTCTTTGTATTTTTCACACTTTTTCGTGCTCTTCATATTGTTCACATCTTTTCATGCTCCAAGTATTTTTTAGACCTTTTCATGCTCCTCGTGTTTTTCAGAACTTTTATGCTTCTCGTATTTTTCAGACCTTTTCATGCTCCTCGTATTTTTCACAGCTTTTCATTCTCCTCGTATTTTTCAGACCTTTTCATGCTCCTTGTATTTTTCACACATTTTCATGCTCTTCGTGTTTTTCACACCTATTCATGCTCCTTATGTTTTTAACACCTTTTCATGCTCCCTATATTTTTCACACCTTTTCAGGCTCCTCATATTTTTGAGACCTTTTCATGTTCTTCGTGCTTTCACACCTTTTCAAGCTCTTTGTATTTTTCACACTTTTTCATGCTCTTCATATTGTTCACACCTTTTCATGCTCCACGTATTTTTTAGACCTTCTCATGCTCCTCGCGTTTTTCAGAACTTTTCATGCTTCTCGTATTTTTCAGACCTTTTCATTCTCCTCGTATTTTTCAGACCTTTTCATGCTCCTCATATTTTTCAGACCTTTTCATGCTCCTCGTGTTTTGCAGACCTTTTCATGCTCCTCGTATTTTTCAGAACTTTTCATGCTCCTCGTATTTTTGACACCTATTCATGCTCCTCATATTTTTCAGAACTTTTCATGCTCCTGGTATTTTTCAGACCTTTTCACGCTCCTCGTATTTTTCAGACCTTTTCATTCCCCTCCTATTTTCAGACCTTTTTTGCTCCTCATATTTTTCATACCATTTCATGCTACTCATATTTTTCACATCTTTTCATGCTCCTCATATTTTTGACACCTTTTAAAGGTCTTCATATTTTTCACACCGTTTCATGCTCTTTATATTTTCACACCGTTTCATGTTGCTCGTATTTTTCAGACCTTTTCATGCTCCTACTATTTTTCCTACCTTTTCATGCTCCTCGTATTTTTCTCACATTTCCTTTCTCATCGTATTTTTCACACCTTTTCATGCTCCTCGTATTTTTCACACCTTTAATGCTCCTCGTATTTTTCACACCTTTACATGCTCTTCGTGTTTTTCAAACCTTTTAATGCTCTTCGAATTTTTCACACATTTTCATTCACTTCGTGTTTTCCACATTTTTTCATGCTGCTCGTGTTTTTCACACCGTTTCATGCTCCTCATATTTTTAACACCGTTTCATGCTCTTCATATTTTCACACCGTTTCATGCTCCTCGTATTTTTCACACCTTTTCATGCTCCTCGTATTTTTCACACCCTTTCATGCTCCTTGTGTTTTTCAGACCTTTTCATGCTCTTCGTATTTTTCACAGCATTTCATGCTTTCGCATTTTTCACACCATTGCATGCTCCTCGTATTTTTCACACCTTTTCATGCACTTCGTATTTTTCAAACCTTTTCATTCTCTTTGTATTTTTCACAACTTTTCATGCATTTCATAATTTTTCAGACCTTTTCATGGTCTTCGTAGATTTCTCACCAGTCATGCTCTTCGTATTTTTCACACCTTTTCAAGCTCTTCGTACTTTTCAAACCGTTTCTTGCTCTTCATATTTTTCACATATTTTCATGCTCTAAATATTTTTCACATCTCTTCATGCACTTCATATTTTTCACATCTTTTCATCCTCTTCATATTTTTCACAACTTTTCATTCTCTTCATATTTTTTACATATTTCATGCTCCTCATATTTTTCATACCATTTCATGCTCCTCATATTTTTCATATCTTTTCATGCTCCTCATATTTTTGACACCTTTTAAAGGTCTTCATATTTTCACACCGTTTCATGCTCTTTATATTTTCACACCGTTTCATGTTCCTCGTATTTTTCAGACCTTTTCATGCTCCTACTATTTTTCCCACCTTTTCATGCGCCTCGTATTTTTAGCACATTTTCTTTCTCATCGTATTTTTCACACATTTTCATGCTCCTCGTATTTTTCACACCTTTAATTCTCCTCGTATTTTTCACACCTTTAAATGCTCTTCGTATTTTTCAAACCTTTTCATGCTCTTCATATTTTTCACACATTTTCATGCACTTCGTTGTTTTCACACCTTTTCATTCTCCTCATATTTTCAAACCTTTTCATACTCCTCATATTTGCAGACATTTTCGTACTCCTCGTGTTTTTCACACCATTTCATGCTCCTCATATATTTCACAACTTTTCATGCTCTTCATATTATTGACATATTTTAATGCTCCTCATATTTTTCCCATCTTTTCATGCTCCTCATATTTTTGACACGTTTAAAAGGTCTTCATATTTTTCACACTGTTTCATGATCTTCATATTTTCACACCGTTTCATGCTCTTCAAATTTTTTAGACCTTTTCATGCTCCTGTTTTTTTCACACCTTTTAATGCTCCTCGCATTTTTCACACCTTTTCATGCTCCTCGTATTTTTCAGACCTTTTCATGCTCCTAATATTGTTCACACCTTTTCATGCTTCTCGTATTTTTCGCACATTTTCTTTCTCATCGTATTTTTCACACCTTTTCATGCTCCTTGTATTTTTCACACCTTTTCATGCTCTTTGTACTTTTCACACCTTTTCATGCTCTTCGTATTTTTCCCACCTTGTCATGCCAGTCGTATTTTTTAGAACTTTTCATGGTCCTCGTATATTTCAGACCTTTACATGCTCCTCGGATTTTTCACATCTTTTCATGCTCCTCGTATTTTACAGACCTTTTCATGCTCCTTGTATTGTTCCCACCTTTTCATGCTCTTCGTGTTTTTCAAACCTTTTCATGCTCTTCGAATTTTTATACATTTTCATGCTCTTCGTGTTTTTCACACATTTTCATGCTCTTCGTGTTTTTTACAATTTTTCATGCTCCTCATATATTTCACACCTTTTCATGCTCCTCGTATTTTTCACACCTTTTCATGCTCCTCCTATTTTTCATACCGTTTCATGCTCCTTATATTTTTCACATCTTTTCATGGTCCTCATATTTCTGACACGTTTTTAAGGTCTTCATGTTTTTCACACCGTTTCATGCTCTTTATATTTTCACACCGTTTCATGCTCTTCAAATTTTTTAGACCTTTTCATGCTCCTGTTTTTTTCACACCTTTTAATGCTCCTCGCATTTTTCACACCTTTACATGCTCTTCGTGTTTTTCAAACCTTTTGATGCTCTTCGAATTTTTCACACATTTGCATGCACTTCGTGTTTTCCACATTGTTTCATGCTGCTCATGTTTTTCACACCGTTTCATGCTCTTCATATTTTTAACATCGTTTCATGCTCTTCATATTGTTCACACCTTTTCATGCTCCACGTACTTTTCAGACCTTTTCATCCTCCTCGTGTTTTTCAGAACTTTTCATGCTCCTCGTACTTTTCACACCGTTTCATGCTCCTCGTATTTTTCACACCTTTTCATGCACTTTGGATTTTTCAAACCTTTTCATGCTCTTTGTATTTTTCACAACCTTTCATGCTTTTCATAATTTTTCACATCTTTTCATTGTCTTCGTATATTTCACACCACTCATGCTCTTTGTATTTTGCACAACTTTTCATGCTCTTTATACTTTTCAAACCATTTCATGCTCTTCATATTTTTCACAACTTTTCATGCTCTTCATATTTTTTACATATTTCATGCTTCTCATATTTTTCATACCATTTCATGATCCTCATGTTTTTCACATCTTTTCATACTCCTCATATTTTTGACACCTTTTAAAGGTCTTCATATTTTTCACACCGTTTCATGCTCTTTATATTTTCACACAGTTTCATGTTCCTCGTATTTTTCAGACCTTTTCATGCTCCTACTATTTTTCCCACCTTTTCATGCTCCTCGTATTTTTAGCACATTTTCTTTCTCATCGTATTTTTCACACCTTTTCATGCTCCTCGTATTTTTCACACCGCTTCATGTTTCTCCTATTTTTCAGACCGTTTCATGCTCCTCATATTTTTGACACCTTTTGAAGCTCTTCATATTTTCACACCTTTTCAGGCTCTTCATGTTTTTCATTACAGCTTCATGCTCCTCCTATTTTTCAGACCGTTTCATGCTCCTCATATTTTTGACACCTTTTGAAGCTCTTCATATATTTCTCCACTGTTTCATGCTCCTCCTATTTTTCAGACCGTTTCATGCTCCTCCTATTTTTCAGACAGTTTCCTGCTCCTCTTATTTTTCAGACAGTATCATGCTCCTCCTATTTTTCAGACTGTTTCATGCTCCTCTTATTTTTCAGACAGTATCGTGCTCCTCCTATTTTTGACACCTTTTGAAGCTCTTCATGTTTTTCACCACGTTTCATGCTCCTCCTATTTGTCAAACCGTTTCATGCTCTTTCATATTTTTCAGACCGTTTCATGCTCCTCCTATTTTTGGCAGCTTTTGATGCTCTTCATATTTTTCACAATTTTCAGGCTCTTCATGTTTTTCAACACCGTTTCATGCTCCTCCTATATGGCAGACTGTTTCATGCTCCTCATATGTATCAGACCGTTTCATGCTCCTCAAATTTTGGCCAACTTTTGAAGCTCTTCATATTTTTCACACCTCTTCATGCTCTTCATGTTTTTCAACACCGTTTCATGCTCCTCCAATTTTTCAGACCGTTTCAAGCTCCTCATATTTCTGACACATTTTGAATCTCTTCATGTTTTTCAACACCGTTTCATGCTCCTCCTATTTTTCAGACCGTTTCATGCTCCTCATTATTTTGACACCTTTTGAAGCTCTTCATATATTTCACACCTTTTCATGTCTTCATGTATTTCAGCATCGTATCATGCTCCTCCTATTTTTCAGACCGTTTCATGCTCCTCATATTTTTGACACCTTTGGAAGCTCTTCATATTTTTCACACCTTATCATGTCTTCATGTTTTTCAACATCGTTTCATGCTCCTCCTATTTTTCAGACCGTTTCATGCTCCTCATTTTTTTGACACCTTTTGAAGCTCTTCATATTTTTCACACCTTTTGAGGCTCTTCATGTTTTTCAACACCATTTCATGCTCGTCATATTTTTAGACGGTTTCATGCTCCTCATAATTTTGAAACCTTTTGAAGCTCTTCATATTTTTCACACCATGTCAGGCTCTTCATGGTTTTCAACAGCGCTTCATGCTCGTCCTATTTTTCAGACCATTTCGTCTTCCTCATATTTTTGACACCTTTTGAAGCTCTACATATTTTTCTCACATTTTCATGCTCTTCATCTTTTTCAACAACGTTTAATGCTCCTCCTATTTCAGACAGTTTCGTGCTCCTCATATTTTTCTGACCATTTCATGCTCCTCATATTTTTGAAACCTTTTTTAGCTCTTCATATATTTCACACCTTTTCAGGCTCTTCATATTTTTCAACACCACTTCATGCTCCTCCTATTTTTCAGTCAGTTTCATGCTCCTAATATTTTTCACACCTTTTTAAGCTCCTCATATTTTTTACACCTTTTTAAGCTCTTCATATTTTTACACCTTTTCAGGCTCTTCATGTTTTGAACACCGCTTCATGCTCCTCCTATTTTTCAGACAGTTTCATGCTCCTCATATTTTTCACACCTTTTTAAGCTCTTCATATTTTTTACACCTTTTCAGGCTCTTCAGGTTTTTCAATACCGCTTCATGCTCCTCCTATTTTTCAGACTGTTTCATGCTCCTAATTTTTTTACTCGTTTTGAAGCTATTCATATTTTTCACACCTTTTCAGTCTCTTCATGTTTTTCAACACCGCTTCATGCTCCTCCAATTTATCACACCGTTTCATCCTCCTAATTTTTTTGACACGCTTTGTAGCCTTTCATATTTTTCAAACCTTTTCATGCTCTTCATGTTTTTGAACACAGTTCATGCTCCTCCTATTTTTCAGAAGGTTTAATGCTCCTCATATTTTTGACACCTTTTGAAGCTCTTCATATTTTTCACATCTTTTCAGGTTCATTTTTTTGAACACCGCTTCATGCTCCTCCTATTTTTCAGACAGTTTCATGCTCCTCATATTTTTCACACATTTTAAGCTCTTCATATTTTTTACACCTTTTCAAGCTCTTCATGTTTTTAAACACCACTTCATCCTCCTCCTATTTTGCAGAGAGTTTCATGCTCCTCATGTTTTTTACTAGTTTTGAAGCTATTCATATTTTTCACACCTTTTCAGGCTCTTCAAGTTTTTCAACAGCGTTTCACGCTCTTCCTATTTTCCAGACGGTTTCACGCTCCTCATATTTTTGAAAACCTTTTGAAGCTCTTCATATTTTCCCCACCTTTTCAGGCTCTTCATGTTTTTCAACACTACTTCATGCTCCTCCTATTTTTCAGCCCATTTCATGCTCCTCATATTTTTAACACCTTTTGAAGCTCTTCATATTTTTCACACCTTTAGAGGCTCTTGATGTTTTTCAACACCGCTTCATTCTCCTCCTATTTTACATACCGTTTCATGCTCCTCATATTTTTGACTCCTTTTGAAGTTCTTCATATATTTCACACCATTTCAGGCTCTTCATGTTTTTCAACACCACTTCATGCTCCTCCTATTTTTCCGACCGTTTCATGCTCCTCTCATTTTTGACACGTTTTGAAGGTCTTCATATTTTTCACACCTTTTGAAGCTCTTCATATTTTTCACAAGTTTTCAGGCTCTTCATGTTTTTCAACACCACTTCATGCTCCTCCTATTTTTCAGACCGTTTCATGCTCCTCAGATTTTTGACACCTTTTGAAGCTCTTCATGTTTTTCACACCTTTTCAGGCTCTTTATGTTTTTCAACACAATTTCATGTCCCTACTATTTTCCAGACCGTTTCATGCTCCTCATATTTTTGACACCATTTGATGCTCTTCATATTTTTCTCACCTTTTCAGGCTCTTCATATTTTTGAACACCGCTTCATGCTCTTCCTATTTTTCAGACCGTTTCATGCTCCTCAGATTTTTGACACCTTTGGAAGCTCTTCATATATTTGACACCTTTTCAGGCTCTTCATGTTTTTCAACACCGCTTCATGCTCCTCCTATTTTTCAAAGCGTTTCATGTTCCTTATATATTTCACACATTTTGAAATTCTGCATATTTTTCACACCTTTTCAGGCTCTTGATGTTTTTGAACACCACTTCATGCTCCTCCTATTTTTCAGACCGTTTCATGCTCCTCATGTTTTTCACAGCTTTTGAATCTATTCATATTTTTCACATCTTTTTAGGCTCTTCCTGATTTTGAACACCATTTCATGCTCCTCCTATTTTTCAGACCGTTTCATGCTCCTCATATTTTTGACACCTTATGAAGCTCTTCATATTTTTCACACCTTTTGAGGCTCTTCATGTTTTTCAACACCGCTTCATGCTCTTCCTATTTTTCATACCGTTTCACGCTCCTCATAATTTTGACACCTTTTGAAGCTCTTCATATATTTCACAGCTTTTCAGGCTCTTCATGTTTTTCAACTCCTCTTCATGCTCCTCGTATATTTCAGTCGTTTCATGCTCCTCATATTTTGACACCTTTTGAAGCTCTTCATATTTCTCATACCTTTTCATGCTCTTCATCTTTTTCTAAACCGATTCATGCTCCTCCTATTTTTCAGACTGTTCCATGCTCCTCATATTTTTGACACATTTTTAAGCTCTTCATATTTTTTACACATTTTCAGGCTCTTCATCTTTTTCTAAACCGATTCATACTCCTCCTATTTTTCAGACCGTTTCCTGCTCCTCATATTTTTGACACCTTTTGAAGCTCTTCATATTTTTCACACGTTTTCAGGCTCTTCGTGTTTTTGAAAACCGCTTCATGCTCCTCCTATTTTTCAGACTGTTCCATGCTCCTCATAATTTTGACACGTTTTGAAGCTCTTCATATTTTTCACACATTTTCATCCTCTTCATCTTTTTAAAAACCGTTTCATGCTCATCCTGTTTTTCAGGCTGTTTCATGCTCCTCATATTTTTGACACCTTTTTAAGCTCTTCATATATTTCAAACCTTTTCAGGCTCTTCAAGTTGTTCATCACCACTTCATGCTCCTCCTATTTTTCAGTCGTTTCATGCTTCTCATATTTTTAAAAACTCTAGAAGCTCTTCATATATTTCAAACCTTTTCAGGCTCTTCAAGTTTTTCAACACCGCTTCATGCTCCTCCTATTTTTCAGACAGTTTCATGCTCCTCATATTTTTGACACCTTTTTAAGCTCTTCATATTTTTCACAACTTTTCAGGCTCTTCATGTTTTTGAGGACCGGTTCATTCTCCTCCTATTTTTCAGACAGTTTCATGCTCCTCATATTTTTGACACCTTTTTAAGCTCTTCATATTTTTCACACCTTTTCAGGCACTTCATGTTTTTAAACACCGCTTCATGCTCCTCCTATTTTTCAGACCGTTTCATGCTCCTGATATTTATGACACCTTTTGAAACTCTTCATATATTTCACACCTTTTCAGGCTCTTAATGTTTTTCAGCACCTCTTCATGCTCCTCCTATTTTTCATTCGTTTCATGCTTCTAATATTTTTGACACCTTTTGAAGCTCTTCATATTTTTCACACCTTTTCAGGCTCTTCAGGCTTTTGAACACCGTTTCATGCTCCTCCTATTTTTCATTCGTTTCATGCTTCTCATATTTTTGACACCTTTTGAAGCTCTTCATATTTTTCACTTCTTTTTAGGCTATTCATGTTTTTCAACACCGCTTCATGCTTCTCCTATTTTTCAGACTGTTTCATGCTCCTCCTAGTTTTGACACCTTTGAAGCTCTTCATATATTTCAAACCTTTTCAGGCTCTTCATGTTTTTCAACACCGCTTCATGCTTCTCCTATTTTTCAGTCGTTTCATGCTTCTCATATTTTTAACTCATTTAGAAGCTCTTCATGTTTTTCACCCCTTTTCAGGCTCTTCATGTTTTTAACCATCGCTTCATGCTCCTCGTATTTTTCAGACCGTTTCATGCTCCTCATATTTTTGACACATTTTGAAGCTCTTCATATTTTTCACACCTTTTCAGGCTCTTCATGTCTTTGAGAACCGCTTCATGCTCCTCCTATTTTTCAGACCGTTTCATGTTCCTCATATTTTTGACACGTTTGAAGCTCTTCATATATTTCAAAACTTTTCATGCTCTTCATGTTTTTCAACACGGCTTCATGCTCCTCGTCTGTTTCAGCCTGTTTCATACTCCTCATATTTTTGACACATTTTGAAGCTCCTCATATTTTTCACACCTTTTCAGGCTCTTCATGTTTTTGACCACCGCTTCATGCTTCTCCTATTTTTCAGACCGTTTCCTGCTCCTCATATTTTTGACACCTTTTGAAGCTCTTCATATTTTTCACACATTTTCCTGCTTTTCATTTTTTTCAAAATCGTTGCATGGTCATCCTATTTTTCAGGCTGTTTCATGCTCCTCATATTTTTGACACCTTTTGAAGCTCCTCATATTTTTCACACCATTTCAGGCTCTTCATGTTTTTGACCACCGCTTCGTGCTCCTCCTATTTTTCAGACCGTTTCATGCTCCACATATTTTTGAGATCTTTAGAAGCTTTTCATATTTTTCACACCTTTTCAGGCTCTTCATGTTTTTTAACACCGCTTCATGCTCCTCCTATTTTTCAGACCGTTTCATGCTCCTCATATTTTTGACATCTTTTGAAGCTCTTCATTTATTTACACTTTTTCAGGCTCTTCATGTTTTTAAAAACCGGTTCATGCTCCTCCTATTTTTGAGACCGTTTCATGCTTCTCATATTTTTGACACCCTTTGAAATTCTTCATATTTTTCACACCTTTTCATGCTCTTCATGTTTTTAAACACCGCTTCATGCTCCTCCTATTTTTCAGACCGTTTCATGCTCCTCATATTTTGGACACGTTTTTAAAGCTCTTAATATATTTCACAACTTTTCAGGCTCTTCATGTTTTTCAACACCTCTTCATGCTCCTCCTATTTTTCAGTCGTTACATGCTTCTCATATTTTTGACACCTTTTGAAGCTCTTCATATTTTTCACACCTTTTCAGGCTCTTCATGTTTTTGAACACCGTTTCATGCTCCTCCTATTTTTCCGACTGTTTCATGCTCCTCATATCCTTGAGACCTTTTGAAGCTGTTCATATTTTTCACATCTTTTCATGATCTTCATGTTTTTGACGACTGCTTCATGCTCCTCCTATTTTTCAGACCGTTTCTTGCTCCTCATATTTTTGACAACTTTTGAAGCTCTTCATATATTTCACACCTTTCCATGCTCTTCATGTTTTTCAACACCACTTCAAGCTCCTCCTATTTTTCTGTCGTTTCATGCTTCTCATATTTTTGACTCCTTTTGAAGCTCTTCATATTTTTGACACCTTTTGAAGCTCTTCATATTTTTCACACCTTTTCATGCTCTTCATCTTTTTCAAAACCGATTCATTCTCATCGTATTTTTCGGACTGTTTAATGCTCCTCATATTTTTGACACCTTTTGAAGCTCTTCATATTTTTCACACCTTTTGAAGCTCTTCATATTTTTCACACTTTTTCAGGCTCTTCATGATTTGCAAAACCTTTTCATGCTCATCATATTTTTCAGAACGTTTCATGCTCCTCATATTTTTGACACCTTTTGAAGCTCTTCATATTTTTCACACCTTTTCAGGCTCTTCATGTTTTGAACACCACTTCATGCTCCTCCTATTTTTCAGACCATATCATGCTCCTCATATTTTTGACACCTTTTGAAGCTCTTCATGTTTTTCACATCTTTTCAGGCTCTTCATGTTTTTGAACATCGCTTCATGCTCCTCGTATTTTTCAGACCGTTTCATCCTCCTCATGTATTTCACACCATTTGAAGCTCTTCATATTTTTCACACCTTTTAAGGCTCTTCATGTTTTTCAACATTGTTTCATGCTCCTCATGTTTTTCAGACCGTTTCAATCTCCTCATATTATTGACACTTTTTGAAGCTGCTCATATTTTTCACACCTTTAGAAGCTGTTCATATATTTCACACCTTTTCAAACACTTCATGTTTTTCAACACCACCTCATGCTCCTCCTATTTTTCAGACCGTTTCATCTCATCTTAATTTCGAAACCTTTGGAAGCTCTTCATATTTTTCACACCTTTTGAAGCTCTTCATATTTTTCACACGTTTTCAGGCTCTTCATGTTTTTCAACACCGCTTCATGCTCCTCCTAAATTTCAGACCGTTTCATTCTCCTCATATTTTTCTCACATTTGAAGCTCTTCATATTTTTCACACCTTTTTAGGCTCTTCATGTTTTTCAACAACACTTCAGGCTCCTCCTGTTTTTCAGACCGTTTCATGCTCCTCATATTTTTGACACCTTTTGAAGCTCTTCATATTTTTCACACCTTTTCAGGCTCTTCAAGTTTTTCAACACCACTTCATGCTCCTCCTGTTTTTCAGACCGTTTCAACCTCCTCATATTTTTGACAGCATTTGAAGCTCTTCATATTTTTCACACCTTTTAAGGCTCTTCATGTTTTTCAACATTGTTTCATGCTCCTCCTGTTTTTCAGACCGTTTCAATCTCCTCATATTATTGACACTTTTTGAACCTGCTCATATTTTTCACACCTTTTGAAGCTGTTCATATATTTCACACCTTTTCAAACACTTCATGTTTTTCAACACCACCTCATGCTCCTCCTATTTTTCACACCGTTTCATCTCATCTTATTTTCGAAACCTTTGGAAGCTCTTCATATTTTTCACACCTTTTGAAGCTCTTCATATTTTTCACACGTTTTCAGGCTCTTCATGTTTTTCAACACCGCTTCATGCTCCTCCTAAATTTCAGACCGTTTCATTCTCCTCATATTTTTGACACCTTTTGAAGCTCTTCATATTTTTCACACCTTTTTAGGCTCTTCATGTTTTTCAACACCACTTCATGCTCCTCCTGTTTTTCAGACCGTTTCATGCTCCTCATATTTTTGACACCTTTTGAAGCTCTTCATATTTTTCACACCTTTACAGGCTCTTTATGTTTTTCAACACCTCTTTATGCTCCTCCTATTTTTCAGACCGTTTCAACCTCCTCATATTTTTGACAGCATTTGAAGCTCTTCATATTTTTCACATTTTTTCAGGCTCTTCATGTTTTTGAACACCGTTTCATGCTGCTCCTATTTTTCATACCATTTCATACTCCTCATATTTTTGACACCTTTTGAAGCTCTTCATATTTCTTACACCTTTTCAGGCTCTTCATGATTTTGAACACCGCTTCATGCTCCTTCTATTTTTCAGACCGTTTCATGCTCCTCATATATTTGACACCTTTTGAAGCTCTTCATATTTTTCACACCTTTTCAGGCTCTTCATGGTTTTGAAGAACACTTCATGCTTCTCCTATTTTTCAGACCGTTTAATGCTCCTCATATTTTTGACACGTTTTGAGGCTTTTCATATTTTTCACAAATTTTCAGACTCTTCATGTTTTTGAATATCGTTTCATGCTCCTCCTATTTTTCAGACCGTTTCATGCTCCTCATATTTTTGACACCTTTTGAGGATTTTCATATTTTTCACAAATTTTCAGTCTCTTCATGTTTTTGCACACCGCTTCATGCTCCTCCTATTTAGCAGACCATTTCATGCTCCTCATTTTTTTGACACCTTTTGAAGCTCTTCATATATTTCACACCTTTTCAGGCTCTTCATGTTTTGAACACCGCTTCATGCTCCTCCTATTTTTCAGACCGTTTCATGCTCATCTCATTTATGACACCTTTTGAAGCTCTTCATATTTTTCACACCTTTTGAAGCTCTTCATATTTTTCACACTTTTTCAGGCTCTTCATGATTTGCAAAACCTTTTCATGCTCCTCATATTTTTCAGACCATTTCATGCTCCTCATATTTTTGACACCTTTTGAAGCTCTTCATATTTTTCACACCTTTTCAGGCTCTTCATGTTTTGAACACCGCTTCATGCTCCTCCTATTTTTCATACCATTTCATGCTCCTCATATTTTTGACACCTTTTGAAGCTCTTCATGTTTTTCACATCTTTTCAGGCTCTTCATGTTTTTGAACATCGCTTCATGCTCCTCGTATTTTTCAGACCGTTTCATCCTCCTCATGTATTTCACACCATTTGAAGCTCTTCATATTTTTCACACCTTTTAAGGCTCTTCATGTTTTTCAACATGGTTTCATGCTCCTCCTGTTTTTCAGACCGTTTCAATCTCCTCATATTATTGACACCTTCGAAGCTGCTCATATTTTTCACACCTTTTGAAGCTGTTCATATATTTCACACCTTTTCAAACACTTCAAGTTTTTCAACACCACCTCATGCTCCTCCTATTTTTCAGACCGTTTCATCTCATCTTATTTTCGACACCTTTGGAAGCTCTTCATATTTTTCACACCTTTTGAAGCTCTTCATATTTTTCACACGTTTTCAGGCTTTTCATGTTTTTCAACACCGCTTCATGCTCCTCCTAAATTTCAGACCGTTTCATTCTCCTCATATTTTTCTCACATTTGAAGCTCTTCATATTTTTCACACCTTTTTAGGCTCTTCATGTTTTTCAACACCACTTCATGCTCCTCCTGTTTGTCAGACCGTTTCATGCTCCTCATATTTTTGACACCTTTTGAAGCTCTTCATTTTTTTCACACCTTTTCAGGCTCTTCATGTTGTTCAACAACACTTCATGCTCCTCCTGTTTTTCAAACCGTTTCATGCTCCTCATATATTTGACTCCTTTTGAAGCTCTTCATATTTTTCACACCTTTACAGGCTCTTCATGTTTTTCAACACCTCTTTATGCTCCTCCTATATTTCAGACCGTTTCAACCTCCTCATATTTTGACAGCATTTGAAGCTCTTCATATTTTTCACACCTTATCAGGCTCTTCATGTTTTTGAACACCGTTTCATGCTCCTCATATTTTTGTGACCTTTTGAAGCGATCATACTTTTCACACCTTTTCATGCTCTTCATGTTTTTCAACACCACTTGGTGCTCCTCCTATTTTTCAGACCGTTTCATGCTCCTCATATATTTGACACCTTTTGAAGTTCTTCATATTTTTCACACCTTTTCAGGCTCTTCATGTTTTTGAACACCGTTTCATGCTGCTCCTATTTTTCATACCATTTCATACTCCTCATATTTTTGACACCTTTTGAAGCTCTTCATATTTCTTACACCTTTTCAGGCTCTTCATGATTTTGAACACCGCTTCATGCTCCTTCTATTTTTCAGACCGTTTCATGCTCCTCATATATTTGATACCTTTTGAAGCTCTTCATATTTTTCACACCTTTTCAGGCTCTTCATGGTTTTGAAGAACACTTCATGCTTCTCCTATATTTCAGACCGCTTCTTGCTCCTCATATTTTTGACACGTTTTGAGGCTTTTCATATTTTTCACAAATTTTCAGGCTCTTCATGTATTTGAATACCGTTTCATGCTCCTCCTATTTTTCAGACCGTTTTATGCTCCTCATATTTTTGACACCTTTTGAAGATCTTCTTATTATTCACACCTTTTCAGGCTCTTCATGTTTTTGCACACCGCTTCATGCTCCTCGTATTTTTCAGACCGTTTCATGCTCCTCATGTATTTCACACCTTTTGAAGCTCTTCATATTTTTCACAACTTTTCAGGTTCTTCATGTTTTTGAACACCACTTCATGCACCTACTATTTTCAGACCGTTTCATGCTCCTCGTGTATTTCACACCTTTTGAAGCTCTTCATATTTTTCACACCTTTTTAGGGTCTTCATGTTTTTCAACACCACTTCATGCTCCTCCTGTTTTTCAGACCGTTTCATGCTCCTCATAATTTTGACACCTTTTGAAGCTCTTCATATTTTTCACACCTTTTCAGGCTCTTCATGTTTTTCAACACCACTTCATGCTCCTCCTGTTTTTCAGACCGTTTCAACCTCCTCATATTTTTGACAGCATTTGAAGCTCTTCATATTTTTCACACCTTTTAAGGCTCTTCATGTTTTTCAACATTGTTTCATGCTCCTCATGTTTTTCAGACCGTTTCAATCTCCTCATATTATTGACACTTTTTGAAGCTGCTCATATTTTTCACACCTTTTGAAGCTGTTCATATATTTCACAACTTTTCAAACACTTCATGTTTTCCAACACCACCTCATGCTCCTCCTATTTTTCACACTGTTTCATCTCATCTTATTTTCGACACCTTTGGAAGCTCTTCATATTTTTCACACTTTTTGAAGCTCTTCATATTTTTCACACGTTGTCAGGCTCTTCATGTTTTTCAACATCGCTTCATGCTCCTCCTAAATTTCAGACCGTTTCATTCTCCTCGTATTTTTCTCACATTTGAAGCTCTTCATATTTTTCACACCTTTTTAGGCTCTTCATGTTTTTCAACACCACTTCATGCTCCTCCTGTTTTTCAGACCGTTTCATGCTCCTCATATTTTTGACACCTTTTGAAGCTCTTCATATTTTTCACACCTTTACAGGCTCTTTATATTTTTCAACACCTATTTATGCTCCTCCTATTTTTCAGACCGTTTCAACCTCCTCATATTTTTGACAGCATTTGAAGCTCTTCATATTTTTCACACCTTTTCAGGCTCTTCATGTTTTTGAACACCGTTTCATGCTGCTCCTATTTTTCATACCATTTCATACTCCTCATATTTTTGACACCTTTTGAAGCTCTTCATATTTCTTACACCTTTTCAGGCTCTTCATGATTTTGAACACCGCTTCATGCTCCTTCTATTTTTCAGACCGTTTCATGCTCCTCATATATTTGACACCTTTTGAAGCTCTTCATAATTTTCACACCTTTTCAGGCTCTTCATGGTTTTGAAGAACACTTCATGCTTCTCCTATTTATCAGACCGTTTCATGCTCCTCATATTTTTGACACCTTTTGAGGCTTTTCATATTTTTCACAAATTTTCAGGCTCTTCATGTTTTTCCACACCGCTTCATCCTCCTCCTGTTTAGCAGACCATTTCATGCTCCTCATTTTTTTGACACCTTTTGAAGCTCTTTATATATTTCACACCTTTTCAGGCTCTTCATGTTTTTGAACACCGCTTCATGCTCCTCCAATTTTTCAGACCGTTTCATGCTCATCTCATTTATGACACCTTTTGAAGCTCTTCATATTTTTCACACCTTTTGAAGCTCTTCATATTTTTCACACTTTTTCAGGCTCTTCATGATTTGCAAAACCTTTTCATGCTCATCATATTTTTCAGAACGTTTCATGCTCCTCATATTTTTGACACCTTTTGAAGCTCTTCATATTTTTCACACCTTTTCAGGCTCTTCATGTTTTGAACACCGCTTCATGCTCCTCCTATTTTTCATACCATTTCATGCTCCTCATATTTTTGACACCTTTTGAAGCTCTTCATGTTTTTCACATCTTTTCAGGCTCTTCATGTTTTTGAACATCGCTTCATGCTCCTCGTATTTTTCAGACCGTTTCATCCTCCTCATGTATTTCACACCATTTGAAGCTCTTCATATTTTTCACACCTTTTAAGGCTCTTCATGTTTTTCAACATTGTTTCATGCTCCTCCTGTTTTTCAGACCGTTTCAATCTCCTAATATTATTGACACCTTCGAAGCTGCTCATATTTTTCACACCTTTTGAAGCTGTTCATATATTTCACACCTTTTCAAACACTTCAAGTTTTTCAACACCACCTCATGCTCCTCCTATTTTTCAGACCATTTCATCTCATCTTATTTTCGACACCTTTGGAAGCTCTTCATATTTTTCACACCTTTTGAAGCTCTTCATATTTTTCACACGTTTTCAGGCTTTTCATGTTTTTCAACACCGCTTCATGCTCCTCCTAAATTTCAGACCGTTTCATTCTCCTCATATTTTTCTCACATTTGAAGCTCTTCATATTTTTCACACCTTTTTAGGCTCTTCATGTTTTTCAACACCACTTCATGCTCCTCCTGTTTTTCAGACCGTTTCATGCTCCTCATATTTTTGACACCTTTTGAAGCTCTTCATTTTTTTCACACCTTTTCAGGCTCTTCATGTTTTTCAACAACACTTCATGCTCCTCCTGTTTTTCAGACCGTGTCATGCTCCTCATATTTTTGACACCTTTTGAAGCTCTTCATATTTTTCACACCTTTACAGGCTCTTCATGTTTTTCAACACCTCTTTATGCTCCTCCTATTTTTCAGACCGTTTCAACCTCCTCATATTTTTGACAGCATTTGAAGCTCTTCATATTTTTCACACCTTTTCAGGCTCTTCATGTTTTTGAACACCGTTTCATGCTCCTCATATTTTTGTGACCTTTTGAAGCGATCATATTTTTCACAACTTTTCATGCTCTTCATGTTTTTCAACATCGTTTCTTGCTCCTCCTATTTTTCAGACCGTTTCATGGTCCTCATATATTTCAGACCGTTTCATGCGTCTCATATTTTTGACACCTTTGGTAGCTCTTCATATATTTCACACCTTTTCAGGCTCTTCATGTTTTTCAACACCGTTTCATGATCCCCCTATTTTTCAGACCGTTTCATGCTCCTCATATTTTTGACACCTGTGAAGCTCTTCATATTTTTCACACCTTTTCAGGCTCTTCATGTTTTTCAACACCTCTTCATGCTCCTCCCTTTTTTCAGACCGTTTCATGCTCCTCCTATTTTTCAGACCGTTTCATGCTCCTCATAATTTTGACACCTTTTGAATCTCTTCATATTTTTCAAACCTTTTCAAGCTCTTCATGTTTTTGAACACTGCTTCATGCTCCTCTTATTTTTCAGACCGTTTCATGCTCCTCATATTTTTCATACCGTTTCTTGCTCTTCATATTTTGGACAGCTTTTGAAGCTCTTTTTATTTTTCACACTTTTAATGCTGTTCAAGTTTTTCAACACCGTTTCATGCTCGTCCTATTTTTCAGACCGTTTCATGTTCCTTATTTTTTTGACACATTTTGAAACTCTTTATGTTATTCACAATTTTCATGCTCTTCATGTTTTTCAACAACGTTTCATGCTCCTCCTATTTCATACCGTTTCTTGCTCCTCATATTTTTGACACCTTTTGAAGATCTTTATATTTTTCACACTTTTAATGCTCTGCATATTTTTCAACACCGTTTCATGCTCCTCCTATTTTTCAGACCTTTTTATGCTCCTCATATTTTTGACACCTTTTGAAGCTCTTCATATTTTTCACAACTTTTCAGGCTGTTCATGTTTTCAACACGGCTTCATGCTCCTCCTATTTTTCAGACCGTTTCATGCTCCTCATATTTTTGACACCTTTTGAAGCTCTCAATATTTTTCACACCTTTTCAGCCTCTTCATGTTTTTCAACCCTGCTTCATGCTCCTCCTATTTTTCAGACCTTTCATGCTCCTAATATTTTTCACACTTATTGAAGCTCTTCATATATATCACACCTTTTCAGGCTCTTCATGTTTTTGAACACCGCTTCATGCTTCTCCTATATTTCAGACCGATTCATGCTCCTCATATTTTTGACACATTTTCAAGCTCTTCAAATATTTCACACATTTTCAGGCTGTTCATGTTTTTCAATACCGCTTCATGCTCCTCTTTTTCAGACCGTTTCTTGCTCCTCATATTATTGACACCTTTTGGAGCTCTTCATATTTTTCACACCTTTTCAAGCTCTTCATGTTTTTGAACACCGCTTCCTGCTCCTCCTATATTTCAGACCGATTCATGCTCCTCATATTTTTGACACATTTTGAAGCTCTTCAAATATTTCACACCTATTCAAGCTCCTCAGGTTTTTCAGCACCACTTCATGCTCCTCCTATTTTTCAGACCATTTCATGTTCCTCATCTGTTTCACACCTTTTGAAGATCTTTATATTCTTTAGGTTATCAGGCCTTTCATGCTTTTGAACACTGTTTCATGCTCCTTATATTTTTGACACCTTTTGAAGCTCTTCATGTATTTCACACCTTTTCAGGCTCTTCATGTATTTCAACACCGCTTCAGGCTCCTCCTATTTTTCAGACCGTTTCATGCTCCTAATATTTTTGACACCTTTTGAAGCACTTCATATTTTTCACACCATTTCAGGCTCTTCATGTTTTTCAACACCACTTCATTCTCCTCCTATTTTTCAGACCGTTTATTGCTCCTCATATTTTTCACACCTTTTGAAGCTCTATATATTTATCTCAACTTTTCAGGCTTTTCATGTTTTTAACACCGTTTCATGCTCCTCATATTTTTGACACCTTTTGATGGTCTTCATATATTTCACACCTTTTCAGGCTCTTCATGTTTTTCAAGACCGCTTCATGCTCCTCCTATTTTTCAGACCGTTTCATGCTCCTCATAATTTTGACACCTTTTGAAGCTCTTCATATTTTTCACACCTCTTTATGGTCTTCATTTTTTCAACACCGTCTCATGCTCCTCCTATTTTTTGACTGTTTCATGCTCCTCATATTTTTGACACCTTTTGAAGTTCTTCATATATTTCACACCTTTTCAGGCTCTTCATGTTTTTGAACACCATTTCATGCTCCTCCTATTTTTCAGACCGTTTCATTCTCCTACAATTTTTCGGACAGTGTCGTGCTCCTCATATTTTTGACACCTTTTGAATCTTTCAAATATTCACAACTTTTCATGCTCTTCATGTTTTTCATCACCGTTTCATGCTCCTCATCTGTTTCATACCTTTTGAAGCTCTTTATATTCTTCACAGTTTTTCAGGCTTTTCATGTTTTTGAACACTGTTTTATGCTCCTCATATTTTTGACACCGTTTGAAGCCCTCATATATTTCACACCTTTTCAGGCTGTTCATGTTTTTCAACACCGCTTCGTGCTCCTCCTATTTTTCAGACCATTTCATGCTCCTCATCTGTTTCACACCTTTTGAAGCTCTTTATATTCTTCACAGTTTTTCAGGCTTTTCATCTTTTTGAACACTGTTTCATGCTCCTCATATTTTTGACACCTTTTGAAGCTCTTCATGTATTTCACACCTTTTCAGGCTCTTCATGTATTTCAACACCACTTCCAGCTCCTTCTAATTTACATACAGTTTCATGCTGCTCATATTTTTGACACCTTTTGAAGCTCTTCATATTTTTCACACCATTTCAGGCTCTTCATGTTTTTCAACACCACTTCATTCTCCTCCTATTTTCCAGACCGTTTATTGCTCCTCATATTTTTCACACCTTTTGAAGCTCTATACATTTATCGCAACTTTTCAGGCTTTTCATGATTTTAACACCGTTTCATGCTCCTCATATTTTTGACACCTTTTGAAGGTCTTCATATATTTCACACCTTTTCAGGCTCTTCATGTTTTTCAACACCGCTTCATGCTCCTCCTATTTTTCAGACCGTTTCATGCTCCTCACATTTTTGACACGTTTTGAAGCTCTTCATGTTATTCACAACTTTTCAGGCTCTTCATGTTTTTCAACATTGCTTCAGGCTCCTCCAAGTTTTCAGACCGTTCCATGTTCCTCATGTTTTTCACACATTTTGAAGCTCCTCATATATTTCACACCTTTTGAAGCTCTTCATGTTTTTCACACCTTTTGAAGCTCTGCATATGTTTCACACCTTTTCTGGCTCTTCATGTTTTTCAACACCACTTCATACTCCTCCTATTTTTCTGACCGTTTCTTTCTCCTCTCATTTTTGACACCTTTTGAAGCTCTTCATATGTTTCACACCTTTTCAGGCTCTTCATGTTTTTCAACACCATTTCATGCTCCTCCTATTTTTCAGACCGTTCATGCGACTAATTTTTTTCACACATTTTGAAGCGCTTCTTATATATCACACCTTTTCAGGCTCTTCATGTTTTTGAACACCGCTTCATGCTCCTCCTATATTTCCGACCATTTCATGCTTCTCATCTGTTTCACACCTTTTGAAGCTCTTTAAATTCTTCACAGTTTTTCAGGCTTTTCATGTTTTTGAACACTGTTTTATGCTCTTCATATTTTTGACACCTTTTAAACTCTTCATATATTTCACACCTTTTCAGGCTGTTCATGTTTTTCAACACCGCTTCATGCTCCTCCTATTTTTCAGACCGTTTCACGCTCCTAATATTTTTGACACCTTTTGTTGCTTTTCGTATTTTTCACACCTTTTCGTACTCTTCATGTTTTTCAACACTGTTTCATGCTCCTCCTATATTTCAGACCGTTTCATGCTGCTCATATTTTTGACACCTTTTGAAGCTCTTCATATTTTTCACACCATTTCAGGCTCTTCAAGTTTTTCAACACCACGTCATTCTCCTCCTATTTTTCAGACCGTTTATTGCTCCTCATATTTTTCACACCTTTTGAAGCTCTATACATTTATCGCAACTTTTCAGGCTTTTCATGATTTTAACACCGTTTCATGCTCCTCATATTTTTGACACCTTTTGAAGGTCTTCATATATTTCACACCTTTTCAGGATCTTCAGGTTTTTCAACACCGCTTCATGCTCCTCCTATTTTTCAGACCGTTTCATGCTCCTCATATTTTTGACACCTTTTGAAGCTCTTCATATTTTTCACACCTCTTCATGCTCTTCAAGTTTTTCAACACCATGTCATGCTCCTCCTATTTTTCAGACTGTTTCATGCTCCTCATATTTTTGACACCTTTTGAAGCTCTCCATATATATCACACCTTTTCAGACTCTTCATCTTTTTCAACACCGGTTCATGCTCCTCCTATTTTTCAGACTGTTTCATGCTCCTCATATTTTTGACACCTTTTGAAGCTCTTCATATTTTTCGCACCTTTTCAGGCTCTTCATGATGTTCAAAACCGCTTCATGCTCCTCCTATTATTCAGACTGTTTCATGCTCCTCATAATTTTGACACCTTTTGAATCTCTTCATATTTTTCACACCTTTTTAGGCTCTTCATGTTTTTGAACACCGCTTCATCCTCCTCTTATTTTTCAGACCGTTTCTTGCTCCTCATATTTTTCACAGCTTTTGAAGCTCTTTTTATTTTTCACACTTTTAATGCTCTTCATGTTTTTCAACACCGTTTCATGCTCGTCCTATTTTTCAGACCGTTTCAAGTTCCTCATATTTTTGACACCTTTTGAAGCTCTTTATGTTATTCACAATTTTCATGCTCTTCATGTTTTTCAACAACGTTTCATGCTCCTCCTATTTTTCGTACCGTTTCTTGCTCCTCATATTTTTGACACCTTTTGAAGCTCTTTATATTTCTCACACTTTTAATGCTCTTCATGTTTTTCAACACCGTTTCATGCTTCTCCTTTTTTTCAGACCGTTTCATGCTCCTCATATTTTTGACACGTTTTGAAGCTCTTCTTATTTTTCACACGTTTTCGGTCTCTTCAGGTTTTTGAAGACCGTTTCAGGCTAATCCTATTTTTCGAGAGTTTCATGCTCCTCATATTTTTGACACCTTTTGAAGCTCTTCATGTTTTTCAACATCGTTTCATGCTCCTCCTATTTTTCAGATTGTTTCATACTCTTCATATTTTTGACACCTTTTGAAGCTTTTCATGTTTTTCACAACTTTTCAGGCTCTTCATGTTTTTCAACACCGCTTCATGCTCCTCCAATTTTTCAGACCGTTCCATGCTCCTCATGTTTTTCACACCTTTTGAAGCTCCTCATATATTTCACACCTTTTGAAGCTCTTCATGTTTTTCACACCATTTGAAGCTCTTCATATGTTTCACACCTTTTCAGGCTCTTCATGTTTTTCAACACCACTTCATACTCGTCCTATTTTTCTGACCGTTTCTTTCTCCTCTCATTTTTGACACCTTTTGAAGCTCTTCATATTTTTCACACCTTTTGAAACTCTTCATATTTTTCACACCTTTTCAGGCTCTTCATGTTTTTCAACACCGCTTCATGCTCCTCCTATTTTTCAGACTGTTTCATGCTCCTAATATTTTTTACACCTTTTAACTTCTTCATATTTTTCACACCTTTAAGGCTCTTCATGTATTTCAACACCACTTCCAGCTCCTTCTATTTTTCAGACCGTTTCATGCTGCTCATATTTTTGACTCCTTTTGAAGCTCTTCATATTTTTCACACATTTTCAGGCTGTTCATGTTTTTCAGTACCGCTTCATGCTCCTCCTCTTTTTCAGACCGTTTCTTGCTCCTCATATTATTGACACCTTTTGGAGCTCTTCATATTTTTCACACCTTTTCAAGCTCTTCATGTTTTTGAACACCGCTTCCTGCTCCTCCTATATTTCAGACCGATTCATGCTCCTCATATTTTTGGCACATTTTGAAGCTCTTCAGATATTTCACACCTTTTCAAGCTCCTCAGGTTTTTCAGTACCACTTCATGCTCCTCCTATTTTTCAGACCATTTCATGTTCCTCATCTGTTTCACACCTTTTGAAGATCTTTATATTCTTTAGGTTATCAGGCCTTTCATGCTTTTGAACACTGTTTCATGCTCCTTATATTTTTGACACCTTTTGAAGCTCTTCATGTATTTCACACCTTTTCAGGCTCTTCATGTATTTCAACACCGCTTCAGGCTCCTCCTATTTTTCAGACCGTTTCATGCTCCTAATATTTTTGACACCTTTTGAAGCACTTCATATTTTTCACACCATTTCAGGCTCTTCATGTTTTTCAACACCACTTCATTCTCCTCCTATTTTTCAGACCGTTTATTGCTCCTCATATTTTTCACATCTTTTGAAGCTCTATATATTTATCTCAACTTTTCAGGCTTTTCATGTTTTTAACACCGTTTCATGCTCCTCATATTTTTGACACCTTTTGATGGTCTTCATATATTTCACACCTTTTCAGGCTCTTCATGTTTTTCAAGACCGCTTCATGCTCCTCCTATTTTTCAGACCATTTCATGCTCCTCATAATTTTCACACCTTTTGAAGCTCTTCATATTTTTCACACCTCTTTATGGTCTTCATTTTTTCAACACCGTCTCATGCTCCTCCTATTTTTTGACTGTTTCATGCTCCTCATATTTTTGACACCTTTTGAAGTTCTTCATATATTTCACACCTTTTCATGCTCTTCATGTTTTTGAACACCATTTCATGCTCCTCCTATTTTTCAGACCGTTTCATTCTCCTACAATTTTTCAGACAGTGTCGTGCTCCTCATATTTTTGACACCTTTTGAATCTCTTCCTATATTCACACCTTTTCATGCTCTTCATGCTTTTCATCACCGTTTCATGCTCCTCATCTGTTTCATACCTTTTGAAGCTCTTTATATTCTTCACAGTTTTTCAGGCTTTTCATGTTTTTGAACACTGTTTTATGCTCCTCATATTTTTGACACCGTTTGAAGCCCTTCATATATTTCACACCTTTTCAGGCTGTTCATGTTTTTCAACACCGCTTCGTGCTCCTCCTATTTTTCAGACCATTTCATGCTCCTCATCTGTTTCACACCTTTTGAAGCTCTTTATATTCTTCACAGTTTTTCAGGCTTTTCATCTTTTTGAACACTGTTTCATGCTCCTCATATTTTTGACACCTTTTGAAGCTCTTCATGTATTTCACACCTTTTCAGGCTCTTCATGTATTTCAACACCACTTCCAGCTCCTTCTAATTTACATACAGTTTCATGCTGCTCATATTTTTGACACCTTTTGAAGCTCTTCATATTTTTCACACCATTTCAGGCTCTTCATGTTTTTCAACACCACTTCATTCTCCTCCTATTTTCCAGACCGTTTATTGCTCCTCATATTTTTCACACCTTTTGAAGCTCTATACATTTATCGCAACTTTTCAGGCTTTTCATGATTTTAACACCGTTTCATGCTCCTCATATTTTTGACACCTTTTGAAGGTCTTCATATATTTCACACCTTTTCAGGCTCTTCATGTTTTTCAACACCGCTTCATGCTCCTCCTATTTTTCAGACCGTTTCATGCTCCTCACATTTTTGACACCTTTTGAAGCTCTTCATGTTATTCACAACTTTTCAGGCTCTTCATGTTTTTCAACACCGCTTCATGCTCCTCCAAGTTTTCAGACCGTTCCATGTTCCTCATGTTTTTCACACCTTTTGAAGCTCCTCATATATTTCACACCTTTTGAAGCTCTTCATGTTTTTCACACCTTTTGAAGCTCTGCATATGTTTCACACCTTTTCTGGCTCTTCATGTTTTTCAACACCACTTCATACTCCTCCTATTTTTCTGACCGTTTCTTTCTCCTCTCATTTTTGACACCTTTTGAAGCTCTTCATATTTTTCACACCTTTTGAAACTCTTCATATTTTTCACACCTTTTCAGGCTCTTCATGTTTTTCAACACCGCTTCATGCTCCTCCTATTTTTCAGTCCATTTCATGTTCCTCATATTTTTGACACCTTTTGAAGTTCTTCATGTTTTTCACATCTTTTCAGGCTCTTCATGGTTTGTACACCGCTTAATGCTCCTCCTATTTTTCAGACCATTTCATGCTCCTCATATTTTTGACACCTTTGAAGCTCTTCATATTATTCACAGCTTTTCAGGCTCTTCAACTTTTTGAACACCGTTTCATGCTCCTCCCATTATTCAGACAGTTTCATGCTCCTCATATATTATACACATTTTGAAGCTCTTCATATTTTTCACACATTTTCAGGCTCTTCATGTTTTTAAACACCGCTTCATGCTCCTCCTATTTTTCAGAATGTTTCATGCTCCTCATATTTTTGACACCTTTTGAAGCTCTTCATATTTTTCACACCTTTTCAGTCTCTTCATGTTTTTCAACACCACTTCATGCTCCTCCTAAATTTCAGACCGTTTCATGTTCCTCATAGGTTTGACATCTTTTGAAGCTCTTCATATTTTTCACACATTTTCAGGCTCTTCATGTTTTTCAACACCACTTCATGCTACTCCTATTTTTCAGACCATTTCATGCTCCTCATCTGTTTCACACCTTTTGAAACTCTTTATATTTTTCACAGTTTTTCAGGCTTTTCATCTTTTTGAACACTGTTTCATGCTCCTCATATTTTTGACACCTTTTGAAGCTCTTCATGTGTTTCACACCTTTTCAGGCTCTTCATGTTTTTCAACACCGCTTCATGCTCCTCCTATTTTTCAGACTGTTTCATGCTCCTAATATTTTTTACACCTTTTAACTTCTTCATATTTTTCACACCTTTAAGGCTCTTCATGTATTTCAACACCACTTCCAGCTCCTTCTATTTTTCAGACCGTTTCATGCTGCTCATATTTTTGACTCCTTTTGAAGCTCTTCATATTTTTCACACATTTTCAGGCTGTTCATGTTTTTCAATACCGCTTCATGCTCCTCCTCTTTTTCAGACCGTTTCTTGCTCCTCATAATTTTGACACCTTTTGAAGCTCTTCATATTTTTCAAACCATTTCAGGCTCTTCATGTTTTTCAACACCACGTCATTCTCCTCCTATTTTCAGACCGTTTATTGCTCCTCATATTTTTCACACCTTTTGAAGCTCTATACATTTTTCGCAACTTTTCAGGCTTTTCATGATTTTAACACTGTTTCATGCTCCTCATATTTTTGACACCTTTTGAAGGTCTTCAAATATTTCACACCTTTTCAGGCTCTTCATGTTTTTCAACACCGCTTCATGCTCCTCCTATTTTTCAGACCGTTTCATGCTCCTCATATTTTTGACACCTTTTGAAGCTCTCCATATATATCACACCTTTTCAGACTCTTCATCTTTTTCAACACCGGTTCATGCTCCTCCTATTTTTCAGACTGTTTCATGCTCCTCATATTTTTGACACCTTTTGAAGCTCTTCATATTTTTCGCACCTTTTCAGGCCCTTCATGATGTTCAAAACCGCTTCATGCTCCTTCTATTATTCAGACTGTTTCATGCTCCTCATAATTTTGACACCTTTTGAATCTCTTCATATTTTCACACCTTTTTAGGCTCTTCATGTTTTTGAACACCGCTTCATCCTCCTCTTATTTTTCAGACCGTTTCTTGCTCCTCATATTTTTCACAGCTTTTGAAGCTCTTTTTATTTTTCACACTTTTAATGCTCTTCATGTTTTTCAACACCGTTTCATGCTCGTCCTATTTTTCAGACCGTTTCAAGTTCCTCATATTTTTGACACCTTTTGAAGCTCTTTATGTTATTCACAATTTTCATGCTCTTCATGTTTTTCAACAACGTTTCATGCTCCTCCTATTTTTCGTACCGTTTCTTCCTCCTCATATTTTTGACACCTTTTGAAGCTCTTTATATTTCTCACACTTTTAATGCTCTTCATGTTTTTCAACACCTTTTCATGCTTCTCCTTTTTTTCAGACCGTTTCATGCTCCTCATATTTTTGACACGTTTTGAAGCTCTTCTTATTTTTCACACGTTTTCGGTCTCTTCAGGATTTTGAAGACCGTTTCAGGCTAATCCTATTTTTCGAGAGTTTCATGCTCCTCATATTTTTGACACCTTTTGAAGCTCTTCATGTTTTTCAACATCGTTTCATGCTCCTCCTATTTTTCAGATTGTTTGATACTCTTCATATTTCTGACACCTTTTGAAGCTTTTCATGTTTTTCACACCTTTTCAGACTCTTCATCTTTTTCCACACCGCTTCATGGTCCTCCTATTTTCAGACCGTTTCATGTTCCTCATATTATTGACATATTTTGAAACTCTTCATATTTTTCACACCTTTTCATGCTCTTCATGTTTTTCAACAACGCTTCATGCTCCTCCTATTTTTCAGACCGTTTCATGCTCTTCATTTTATTGACTCCTTTTGAAGCTCTTCATATATTTCACACCTTTTCAGACTCTTCATGTTTTTCAACACCACTTCATGCTCCTCCTATTTTTAAGACCGTTTCATGCTCCTCTCATTTTTGACACGATTTGAAGCTCTTCATATTTTTCACACTTTTTGAAGCTCTTCATATTTTGCACAAGTTTTCAGGCTTTTCATGTTTTTCAACACCGCTTCATGATCCTCCTATTTTACAGACCGTTTCATGCTCCTCATATTTTTGACACCTTTTGAAGCTCTTCATAATTTTAACACATTTTTGGCTCTTCATGTTTTTCAACATGGCTCTATGCTCCTCCTGTTTTTCAAACCGTTTCATGCTCCTCATATTTTGGACACCGTTTGAACCTCTTCATATATTTCACACATTTTCAGGCTCTTCATGATTCTGAACACCGCATCATGCTCCTTGTATTTTTCATACCGTTTCATGCTCCTCATATTTTTGACACCTTTTGAACCTCTTCATATTTTTCACACCTTTTCAGGCTCTTCATGTTTTTCAACACCGTTTCATGCTCCTCCTATTGTTCAGACCGTTTCATACTCCTCATATTTCTGACACAGTTTGAAGCTCTTCATATTTTTACACCTTTTGAGCTCTTCCTATTTTTCAAACCTTTTCGGGCTCTTCATGTTTTTCAACACTGCTTCATGCTCCTCCTATTTTCACACCGTTTCATGCTACTCTTAATTTTCACACCTTTAGAAGCTCCTCATATTTTTCAACCTTTTCAGGCTTTTCATGTTTTTCAACACCGCTTCATGTTCCTCCTATTCTTCAGACCGTTTCATGCTCCTCATATTTTTGACACGTTTTGAAGCTCTTCATATTTTTCACATCTTTCCAGGCACTTCATGTTTTTGAACACCTTTTCAGGCTTCTCATGTTTTTCGATACCGCTGCATGCTCCTCCTATTTTTCAGACCGTTTCATGCTCTTCATAATTTTGACACCTTTTGAAACTCTTCATAAATTTCACACCTTTTCAGGCTCTTCATGTTTTTGAACACCGTGTCATGCTCCTCATATTTTTCTGACCGTTTCATGCTCCTCATATTTTTGACACCTTTTGAAGCTCTTCATATTTTTCACACCTTTTCAGGCTCTTCATATTTTTCAACACCGCTTCATGCTCCTCCTATTTTTCAGACCGTTTCATGCTCCTCATAATTTTGACACCTTTTGAAGCTCTTCATATTTTTAACACATTTTCAGGCTCTTCATGATTCTGATCACCGCATCATGCTCCTTGTATTTTTCAGACCGTTTCATGCTCCTCATATTTTGGACACCGTTTCAAGCTCTTCATATATTTCACACATTTTCAGGCTCTTCATGATTCTGAACACCGCATCATGCTCCTGGTATTTTTCATACAGTTTAATGCTCCTCATATTTTTGACACGTTTTGAACCTCTTCATATTTTTCACACCTTTTCAGGCTCTTCATGTTTTTCAAAACCGTTTCATGTTCCTCCTATTGTTCAGACCATTTCATACTCCTCATATTTCTGACACCGTTTGAAGCTCTTCATATTTTTACACCTTTTGAGCTCTTCCTATTTTTCACACGTTTTCGGGCTCTTCATGTTTTTCAACACTGCTTCATGCTCCTCCTATTTTCACAAGGTTTCAAGCTACTCTTAATTTTCACACCTTTTGAAGCTCCTCATATTTTTCACACCTTTTCAGGCTTTTCATGTTTTTCAACACCGCTTCATGTTCCTCCTATTTTTCAGACCGTTTCATACTCCTCATATTTCTGACACCTTTTGAAGCTCTTCATATTTTTCAAACCTTTTCAGGCTCTCCATGTTTTTCAGCACCATTTGATGCTCCTCCTATTTTCAGACTGTTTCATGCTCCTAATATTTTTCACACCTTTTCAGGCTATTCATTTTTTTCAACTCCACTTCATGCTCCTCCTATTTTTCAGACCGTTTCATGTTCCTCCTATTTGTGACACTTTTGAATCTCTTCATATATTTCACACCTTTCCAGGCTCTTCATGTTTTTCAACACCACTTCATGCTCCTCCTATTTTTGAGACCGTATCATGCTCCTCATATTTTTGACACATTTTGAAGCTCTTCATGTTTTTCAACTCCGCTTCATGCTCCTTCTATATTTGACACCTTTTGAAGCTCTTCATATTTTTCACACATTTTCAGGCTCTTCATGTTTTTCAACACCGTTTCATGCTCCTCCTATTTTTCAGAACGCTTCATGCTCCTCATATTTTTGACACATTTTGTAGCTCTTCATATATTTCACACCTTTTCAGGCTCTTCATGTTTTTCAACACCGCTTCATGCTCTTCCTATTTTTAAGACAGTTTCATGCGCATCATAATTTTGAAACCTTATGAAGCTCTTCATATTTTTCACACATTTTCAGTCTCTTCATGTTTTTCCACACCGTTTCAGGCTGCTCCTATTTTTCAGAACGCTTCATGCTCCTTATATATTTGACATCATTTGAAGCTCTTCATATTTTTCACTCCTTTTTAGGCTCTTCGTCTTATTCAAAACGGTTTCATGCTCCTCCTATTTTTCAGAATGCTTCATGCTCCTCATATTTTTGACACCTTTTGAAGCTCTTCATATTTTTCACACCATTTCAGGCTCTTCATGTTTCTGAACACCGTTTCATGCTCCTCATATTTTTACATGTTTTGAAACTCTTCATATTTTTCACACCTTTTCAGGCTCTTCATATTTTTCAACACCGCTTCATGGTCCTCCTATTTTTCAGACCGTTTCATGCTCCTCATATTTTTGACACATTTTGTAGCTCTTCATATATTTCACACCTTTTCAGGCTCTTCATGTTTTTCAACACCGCTTCATGGTCTTCCTATTTTTAAGACAGTTTCATGCGCATCATAATTTTGAAACCTTTTGAAGCTCTTCATATTTTTCAGACATTTTCAGTCTCTTCATGTTTTTCCACACCGTTTCAGGCTGCTCCTATTTTTCAGACCGTTTCATGCTCCTTATATATTTGACACCTTTTGAAGCTCTTCATATTTTTCACTCCTTTTTAGGCTCTTCATGTTTTTCAACACCGTTTCATGTTCCTAATATTTTTCAGACCGTTTCATGCTCCTCATATTTTTGACACCTTTTGAAGCTCTTCATATTTTTCACACCTTTTCAGGCTCTTAATGATTTTGAACACCGTTTCATTTTCCTCCTATTTTTCAGACCGTTTCATGCTCCTCATATTTTTGACACATTTTGAAGCTCTTCATATTTTTCACACCTTTTCAGTATCTTCAAGTTTTTGAACACCGCTTCATGCTCCTCATATTTTTCACACCTTCTGAAGCTCTTCATATTTTTCACAACTTTTCAGGCTCTTCATGTTTTTGAACACCGTTTCATGCTCCTCCTATTTTTCATACCATTTCATGCTCCTCATATTTTTGCCACTTTTTGAAGCTCTTCATAATTTTCACCCCTGTTCATTATCTTCAAGTTTTTGATAACCGCTTTATGCTTCTCATATTTTTCACACCTTTTGAAGCGCTTCATATTTTTCACATGTTTTCAGGATCTTCATGTTTTTGAACACCATTTCATGCTCCTCCTATGTTTCAGACCGTTTCATGCTCTTCATGTTTTTCAAGACCGTTTCATGCTCCTCATATTTTTGACACCTTTTGAAGCTCTTCATATTTTTCACACCTTTTCAGGCTCTTCATGTTTTGAACACCACTTCATGCTCCTCCTATTTTTCAGACCGCTTCATGCTCCTCATATTTTTGACACCTTTTGAAGCTCTTCATATATTTCACCCCTTTTCAGGCTCTTCATGATTTTGAACAGCGCTTCGTGCTCCTCCTATTTTTCAGACGGTTTCATGCTCCTCATATTTTTGCTACGTTTTGAAGGCTTCATATTATTCACACCTTTCAGGCTCTTCATGTTTTTGAACACCCTTCCATGCTCAACCTACTTTTCAGACCATTTCATGTTCCTCATATTTTTGAAACCCTTTAAGCTCTTCATATTTTTAACGCATTTTCAGGCTCTTCAAGTTTTTGAACACCGCTTCAGGCTACTCCTATTTTTCACACCTTTTGAAGCTCTTCATATTTTTCAATCCTTTTCATGCTCTTCATGTTTTTCAACACCGTTTCATGCTCCTCCTATTTTTCAGCCCGGTTCATGCTCCTCATATTTTTGACACCTTTTGAAGCTCTTGATATTTTTCACACATTTTCAGGCTCTTCATGTTTTTCACCACCGTTTCATGCTCCTCCTATTTTTCAGACTGTTTCATGCTCCTCCTATTTTTGACACATTTTTGAAGCTCTTGATATTTTTCACACGTTTTCAGGCTCTTCATGTTTTTCAACACCGTTTCATGCTCCTCCTATTTTCAGACCGTTTCATGCTCCTCATATTTTTCACACCTTTTGAAGCTCTTCATATTTTTCACACCTTTTGAAGCTCTTCATATTTTTCAAACCTTTTCAGTCTCTTCATGGTTTTCAACACCACTTCATGCTACTCCTATATTTCAGATCGTTTCATGCTCCTCATATTTTTGACACCTTTTGAAGCTCTTCATATTTTTCACACCTTTTCATGTTCTTCATGTTTTCAACACCGTTTCATGCTCCTCCTATTTTTCAGACCGTTTCATGCTCCTCATATTTTTCACACCTTGTGAAGCTCTTCATATTTTTCACACCTTTTCAGGCTCTTCATGTTTCTGAACACCATTTCATGCTCCTCCTATTTTACACACCGTTTCATGCTCCTCATATATTTCACACCTTTTGAAGCTCTTCATATATTTCACACCTTTTCAGGCTCTTCATGTTTTTGAACACCGCTTCATGCTCCTCCTATTTTTAAGATCGTTTCATGATCCTCATATTTTGACACCTTTTGAAGGTCTTCATATTTTTTCACACCTTTTCAGGCTCTTCATGTTTTTCAACACCACTTCATGCTCCTCCTATTTTTCAGCCCGTTTCATGCTCTTCATATTTTTGACACCTTTTGAAGCTCTTCATATTTTTCACACCTTTCAGGCTCTTCATGTTTTAGAACACCGTTTCATGCTCCTCCTATTTTTCATACCATTTCATGCTCCTCATATTTTTGACACCTTTTAAGCTCTTCATATTTTTCACAGATTTTCAGGCTCTTCAAGTTTTTGAACACCGCTTCATGCTACTCCTATTTTTCAGACCGTTATAGCCTCCTCATATTTTTGACACCATTTGAAGCTCTTCATATTTTTCACACCTTTTCAGGGTCTTCATGTTTTTGAACACCGCTTCATGCTACTCCTATTTTTCAGACCATTTCATGTTCCTCATATTTTTGACACCTTTTAAGCTCTTCATATTTTTAACACATTTTCAGGCTCTTCAAGATTTGGAACACCGCTTCATGCTACTCCTATTTTAGACACCATTTGAAGCTCTTCATATTTTTCACACCATTTCAGGCTCTTCATGTTTCTGAACACCGTTTCATGCTCCTCATATTTTTACATGTTTTGAAACTCTTCATATTTTTCACACCTTTTCAGGCGCTTCAGGTTTTCAACACCGTTTCATGCTCCTAATATTTTTGAGACGGTTTCATGCTCCTCATATTTTTGACACCTTTTGAAGCTCTTCATATTTTTCACACCTTTTCAGTATCTTCAAGTTTTGAACGCCGCTTCATGTTCCTCATATTATTCACACCTTCTGAAGCTCTTCATATTTTTCACACATTTTCAGGCTCTTCATGTTTTTCAACACCACTTCATGCTCCTCCTATTTTTCAGACCGTTTCATGCTCCTCATATTTTGACACCTTTTGAAGCTCTTCATATTTTTCACACATTTTCAGGCTCTTCATGTTTTTCAACACCACTTCATGCTCCTCCTATTTTTCAGACCGTTTCCTGCTCCTCATATTTTTGACAACTTTTGGAGCTCTTCATATTTTTCACACCTTTTCAGGCTCTGCATGTTTTGAACACTCCTTCATGCTCCTCCTATGTTTCAGACCGTTTCATGCTCCTCATATTTTTTCACCTTTTGAAGCTCTTCATATGTTTCACACATTTTCAGACCCTTCATGTTTTTCAACACCGCTTTATGCTGCACCTATTTTTCAGAACAGTTTCATGCTCCTCATATTTTTGACACTTTTTGAACCTCTTCACAATTTTCACACCTTGTCAGGCTCTTCATGTTTTTGAACACCGCTTCATGCTCCACATATTTTTAAGACCGTTTCATGCTCCTCATATTTTTCACACATTTTCAGGCTCTTCATGTTTTTGAACACCATTTCATGCTTCTCATATTTATGACACCTTTTGAAGCTCTTCATGTATTTCACTCCTCTTCAGGCTCTTCGTGGTTTTCAACACCATTACATGCTCCTCCTATTTTTCAGACCATTTCATGCTCCTCATATTTTTGACCCCTTTTGAAGCTCTTCATATTTTTCAAACCTTTTCAGGCTCTCCATGTTTTTCAGCACCATTTGATGCTCCTCCTATTTTCAGACTGTTTCATGCTCCTAATATTTTTCACACCTTTTCAGGCTATTCATTTTTTTCAACTTCACTTCATGCTCCTCCTATTTTTCAGACCGTTTCATGTTCCTCCTATTTGTGACACTTTTGAATCTCTTCATATATTTCACACCTTTCCAGGCTCTTCATGTTTTTCAACACTGCTTCAGGCTCCTCCTATTTTTGAGAACGTATCATGCTCCTCATATTTTTGACACATTTTGAAGCTCTTCATGTTTTTCAACTCCGCTTCATGCTCCTTCTGTTTTTGACACTTTTTGAAGCTCTTCATATTTTTCACACCTTTTTAAACTCTTCATATTTTTCACATCTTTTCAGGCTCTTCATGGTTTGTACACCGCTTAATGCTCCTCCTATTTTTCAGACCATTTCATGCTCCTCATATTTTTGACACCTTTGAAGCTCTTCATATTATTCACATCTTTTCAGGCTCTTCATGTTTTTCAACACCGTTTCATGCTCGTCCTATTTTTCAGACCGTTTCATGCTCCTCATATTTTTGACACCTTTTGAAGCTCTTTAGGTTATTCACAATTTTCATGCTCTTCATGTTTTTCAACAACGTTTCATGCTTCTCATTTTTTTCAGACCGTTTCATGCTCCTCATATTTTTGACACGTTTTGAAGCTCTTCATGTTTTTCACAACTTTTCAGGCTCTTCATGTTTTTTAACACCGCTTCATGCTCCTCCAATTTTTCAGACCGTTCCATGCTCCTCATGTTTTTCACACCTTTTGAAGCTCCTCATATATTTCACACCTTTTGAAGCTCTTCATGTTTTTCACACCTTTTGAAGCTCTTCATATGTTTCACACCTTTTCAGGCTCTTCATATTTTTCAACACCACTTCATGCTCCTCCTATTTTTCAGACCGTTTCATGCTCCTCATAATTTTACACCTTTTGAAGCTCTTCATATTTTTAACACATTTTCAGGCTCTTCATGATTCTGATCACCGCATCATGCTCCTTGTATTTTTCAGACCGTTTCATGCTCCTCATATTTTGGACACCGTTTCAAGCTCTTCATATATTTCACACATTTTCAGGCTCTTCATGATTCTGAACACCGCATCATGCTCCTGGTAATTTTCATGCCGTTTAATGCTCCTCATATTTTTGACACGTTTTGAACCTCTTCATATTTTTCACACCTTTTCAGGCTCTTCATGTTTTTCAAAACCGTTTCATGTTCCTCCTATTGTTCAGACCATTTCATACTCCTCATATTTCTGACACCGTTTGAAGCTCTTCATATTTTTACACCTTTTGAGCTCTTCCTATTTTTCACACGTTTTCGGGCTCTTCATGTTTTTCAACACTGCTTCATGCTCCTCCTATTTTCACAAGGTTTCAAGCTACTCTTAATTTTCACACCTTTTGAAGCTCCTCATATTTTTCACACCTTTTCAGGCTTTTCATGTTTTTCAACACCGCTTCATGTTCCTCCTATTTTTCAGACCGTTTCATACTCCTCATATTTCTGACACCGTTTGAAGCTCTTCATATTTTTACACCTTTTGAGCTCTTCCTATTTTTCACACGTTTTCGGGATCTTCATGTTTTTCAACACTGCTTCATGCTCCTCCTATTTTCACAACGTTTCAAGCTACTCTTAATTTTCACACCTTTTGAAGCTCCTCATATTTTTCACACCTTTTCAGGCTTTTCATGTTTTTCAACAACGCTTCATGCTCCTCCTATTTTTCAGACCGTTTCATGCTCTTCATTTTATTGACTCCTTTTGAAGCTCTTCATATATTTCACACCTTTTCAGACTCTTCATGTTTTTCAACACCACTTCATGCTCCTCCTATTTTTAAGACCGTTTCATGCTCCTCTCATTTTTGACACGATTTGAAGCTCTTCATATTTTTCACACTTTTTGAAGCTCTTCATATTTTGCACAAGTTTTCAGGCTTTTCATGTTTTTCAACACCGCTTCATGATCCTCCTATTTTACAGACCGTTTCATGCTCCTCATATTTTTGACACCTTTTGAAGCTCTTCATATTTTTAACACATTTTCAGGCTCTTCAAGTTTTTGAACACCGCTTCATGCTACTCCTATTTTTCACACCTTCTGAAGCTCTTCATATTTTTCAATCATTTTCATGCTCTTCAAGTTTTTCAACACCGTTTCATGCTCCTCCTATTTTTCAGACCAGTTCATGCTCCTCATATTTTTGACACATTTTTGAAACTCTTGATATTTTTCACACCTTTTCAGGCTCTTCATGTTTTTCAACACCGTTTCATGCTCCTCATATTTTTCAGACTGTTTCATGCTCCTCCGATTTTTGACACAATTTTGTAGCTCTTGATATTTTTCACACCTTTTCAGGCTCTTCACGTCTTACAACACCGTTTCATGCTCCTACTATTTTTCAGACCGTTTCATGCTCCTCCTATTTTTGACACCTTTTGAAGCTCTTCATATTTTTCACACGTTTTCAGGTTCTTCTTGTTTTTGAACAAAGCTTCATGCTCCTCCTATTTTTCACACCTATTGAAGCTCATCATATATTTCACACCTTTTCCAGCTCTTCATGTGTTTGAACACCGCTTCATGCTCCTCCTATTTATCACATCTTTTGAAGCTCTTCATATATTTCACACCTTTTCAGGATCTTCATATTTTTCAACAACACATCATGCTCCTCCTATTTTTCAGACCCTTTCATGCTCCTCATATTTTTGACACCTTTTGAAGCTCTTCATATTTTTCACACCTTGTCAGGCTCTTCATGTTTCTGAACACCGCTTCCTGCTCCACATATTTTTAAGACCGTTTCATGCTCCTCATATTTTTCACACATTTTCAGGCTCTTCATGTTTTTGAACACCATTTCATGCTTCTCAAATTTTGACACCTTTTGAAGCTCTTCATATATTTCACTCCTCTTCAGGCTCTTCGTGGTTTTCAACACCATTACATGCTCCTCCTATTTTTCAGACCATTTCATGCTCCTCATATTTTTGACACCTTTTGAAGCTCTTCATATTTTTCAAACCTTTTCAGGCTCTCCATGTTTTTCAGCACCATTTGATGCTCCTCCTATTTTCAGACTGTTTCATGCTCCTAATATTTTTCACACCTTTTCAGGCTATTCATTTTTTTCAACTCCACTTCATGCTCCTCCTATTTTTCAGACCGTTTCATGTTCCTCCTATTTGTGACACTTTTGAATCTCTTCATATATTTCACACCTTTCCAGGCTCTTCATGTTTTTCAACACCACTTCATGCTCCTCCTATTTTTGAGACCGTATCATGCTCCTCATATTTTTGACACATTTTGAAGCTCTTCATGTTTTTCAACTCCGCTTCATGCTCCTTCTATATTTGACACCTTTTGAAGCTCTTCATATTTTTCACACATTTTCAGGCTCTTCATGTTTTTCAACACCATTTCATGCTCCTCCTATTTTTAAGACCGTTTCATGCTCCTCATATT
Source organism: Dama dama (assembly GCF_033118175.1). NCBI lineage: Eukaryota > Metazoa > Chordata > Mammalia > Artiodactyla > Cervidae > Dama > Dama dama. The sequence goes on along the minus strand of NW_026870993.1, from coordinate 686,430 downwards.
TTTGACTATTTTGAAGCTCTTCATGTATTTCACACCTTTTCAGGCTCTTCATGTTTTTCAACACCGCTTCTTACTCCTCCTATTCTTCAGACGTTTTCATGCTCCTCATATTTTTGACACCTTTTGAAGCTCTTCATATATTTCACACCTTTTCAGGCTCCTCATGTTTTTCAACACCGCGTCATGCTCCTCCTGTTTTTCAGACCGTTTCATGCTCCTCATATTTTTGACACCTTTTGAAGCTCTTCTTATTTTTCACACCTTTTCAGGCTTTTCATGTTTTTCAACACCGCTTCATGCTCCTCCTATTTTTCAGACCGTTTCATTCTCGTTATATTATTGACAAGTTTTGAAGCTCTTCATATTTTTAACACCTTTTCAGGCTCTTCATGTTTTTGAAGACCGTTTCATGCTCCCCCTAATATTCAGAGCGTTTTATGCTCCTCATATTTTTGACACCTTTTGAAGCTCTTCATATTTTTCACACCTTTTCAGGCTCTTCATATTTTTCAACACCGCTTCATGCTCCTCCTATTTTTCAGACCGTTTCATGCTCTTCATAATTTTGACACCTTTTGAAACTCTTCATAAATTTCACACCTTTTCAGGCTCTTCATGTTTTTGAACACCGTGTCATGCTCCTCATATTTTTCTGACCGTTTCATGCTCCTCATATTTTTGACACCTTTTGAAGCTCTTCATATTTTTCACACCTTTTCAGGCTCTTCATATTTTTCAACACCGCTTCATGCTCCTCCTATTTTTCAGACCGTTTCATGCTCCTCATAATTTTGACACCTTTTGAAGCTCTTCATATTTTTAACACATTTTCAGGCTCTTCATGATTCTGATCACCGCATCATGCTCCTTGTATTTTTCAGACCGTTTCATGCTCCTCATATTTTGGACACCGTTTCAAGCTCTTCATATATTTCACACATTTTCAGGCTCTTCATGATTCTGAACACTGCATCATGCTCCTGGTATTTTTCATGCCGTTTAATGCTCCTCATATTTTTGACACGTTTTGAACCTCTTCATATTTTTCACACCTTTTCAGGCTCTTCATGTTTTTCAAAACCGATTCATGTTCCTCCTATTGTTCAGACCATTTCATACTCCTCATATTTCTGACACCGTTTGAAGCTCTTCATATTTTTACACCTTTTGAGCTCTTCCTATTTTTCACATGTTTTCGGGCTCTTCATGTTTTTCAACACTGCTTCATGCTCCTCCTATTTTCACAAGGTTTCAAGCTACTCTTAATTTTCACACCTTTTGAAGCTCCTCATATTTTTCACACCTTTTCAGGCTTTTCATGTTTTTCAACACCGCTTCATGTTCCTCCTATTTTTCAGACCGTTTCATACTCCTCATATTTCTGACACCGTTTGAAGCTCTTCATATTTTTACACCTTTTGAGCTCTTCCTATTTTTCACACGTTTTCGGGATCTTCATGTTTTTCAACACTGCTTCATGCTCCTCCTATTTTCACAACGTTTCAAGCTACTCTTAATTTTCACACCTTTTGAAGCTCCTCATATTTTTCACACCTTTTCAGGCTTTTCATGTTTTTCAACAACGCTTCATGCTCCTCCTATTTTTCGGACAGTTTCATGCTCTTCATTTTATTGACTCCTTTTGAAGCTCTTCATATATTTCACACCTTTTCAGACTCTTCATGTTTTTCAACACCACTTCATGCTCCTCCTATTTTTAAGACCGTTTCATGCTCCTCTCATTTTTGACACGATTTGAAGCTCTTCATATTTTTCACACTTTTTGAAGCTCTTCATATTTTGCACAAGTTTTCAGGCTTTTCATGTTTTTCAACACCGCTTCATGATCCTCCTATTTTACAGACCGTTTCATGCTCCTCATATTTTTGACACCTTTTGAAGCTCTTCATATTTTTAACACATTTTCAGGCTCTTCAAGTTTTTGAACACCGCTTCATGCTACTCCTATTTTTCACACCTTCTGAAGCTCTTCATATTTTTCAATCCTTTTCATGCTCTTCAAGTTTTTCAACACCGTTTCATGCTCCTCCTATTTTTCAGACCAGTTCATGCTCCTCATATTTTTGACACATTTTTGAAACTCTTGATATTTTTCACACCTTTTCAGGCTCTTCATGTTTTTCAACACCGTTTCATGCTCCTCATATTTTTCAGACTGTTTCATGCTCCTCCTATTTTTGACACAATTTTGTAGCTCTTGATATTTTTCACACCTTTTCAGGCTCTTCACGTCTTACAACACCGTTTCATGCTCCTACTATTTTTCAGACCGTTTCATGCTCCTCCTATTTTTGACACCTTTTGAAGCTCTTCATATTTTTCACACGTTTTCAGGTTCTTCTTGTTTTTGAACAAAGCTTCATGCTCCTCCTATTTTTCACACCTATTGAAGCTCTTCATATATTTCACACCTTTTCAAGCTCTTCATGTGTTTGAACACCGCTTCATGCTCCTCCTATTTATCACATCTTTTGAAGCTCTTCATATATTTCACACCTTTTCAGGCTCTTCATATTTTTCAACAACACATCATGCTCCTCCTATTTTTCAGACCCTTTCATGCTCCTCATATTTTTGACACCTTTTGAAGCTCTTCATATTTTTCACACCTTGTCAGGCTCTTCATGTTTCTGAACACCGCTTCCTGCTCCACATATTTTTAAGACCGTTTCATGCTCCTCATATTTTTCACACATTTTCAGGCTCTTCATGTTTTTGAACACCATTTCATGCTTCTCAAATTTTGACACCTTTTGAAGCTCTTCATATATTTCACTCCTCTTCAGGCTCTTCGTGGTTTTCAACACCATTACATGCTCCTCCTATTTTTCAGACCATTTCATGCTCCTCATATTTTTGACACCTTTTGAAGCTCTTCATATTTTTCAAACCTTTTCAGGCTCTCCATGTTTTTCAGCACCATTTGATGCTCCTCCTATTTTCAGACTGTTTCATGCTCCTAATATTTTTCACACCTTTTCAGGCTATTCATTTTTTTCAACTCCACTTCATGCTCCTCCTATTTTTCAGACCGTTTCATGTTCCTCCTATTTGTGACACTTTTGAATCTCTTCATATATTTCACACCTTTCCAGGCTCTTCATGTTTTTCAACACCACTTCATGCTCCTCCTATTTTTGAGACCGTATCATGCTCCTCATATTTTTGACACATTTTGAAGCTCTTCATGTTTTTCAACTCCGCTTCATGCTCCTTCTATATTTGACACCTTTTGAAGCTCTTCATATTTTTCACACATTTTCAGGCTCTTCATGTTTTTCAACACCATTTCATGCTCCTCCTATTTTTAAGACCGTTTCATGCTCCTCATATTTTTGACTATTTTGAAGCTCTTCATGTATTTCACACCTTTTCAGGCTCTTCATGTTTTTCAACACCGCTTCTTACTCCTCCTATTCTTCAGACGTTTTCATGCTCCTCATATTTTTGACACCTTTTGAAGCTCTTCATATATTTCACACCTTTTCAGGCTCCTCATGTTTTTCAACACCGCGTCATGCTCCTCCTGTTTTTCAGACCGTTTCATGCTCCTCATATTTTTGACACCTTTTGAAGCTCTTCTTATTTTTCACACCTTTTCAGGCTTTTCATGTTTTTCAACACCGCTTCATGCTCCTCCTATTTTTCAGACCGTTTCATTCTCGTTATATTATTGACAAGTTTTGAAGCTCTTCATATTTTTAACACCTTTTCAGGCTCTTCATGTTTTTGAAGACCGTTTCATGCTCCCCCTAATATTCAGAGCGTTTTATGCTCCTCATATTTTTGACACCTTTTGAAGCTCTTCATATTTTTCACACCTTTTCAGGCTCTTCATATTTTTCAACACCGTTTCATGCTCCTCCTATTTTTCAGACCGTTTCATGCTCTTCATAATTTTGACACCTTTTGAAACTCTTCATAAATTTCACACCTTTTCAGGCTCTTCATGTTTTTGAACACCGTGTCATGCTCCTCATATTTTTCTGACCGTTTCATGCTCCTCATATTTTTGACACCTTTTGAAGCTCTTCATATTTTTCACACCTTTTCAGGCTCTTCATATTTTTCAACACCGCTTCATGCTCCTCCTATTTTTCAGACCGTTTCATGCTCCTCATAATTTTGACACCTTTTGAAGCTCTTCATATTTTTAACACATTTTCAGGCTCTTCATGATTCTGATCACCGCATCATGCTCCTTGTATTTTTCAGACCGTTTCATGCTCCTCATATTTTGGACACCGTTTCAAGCTCTTCATATATTTCACACATTTTCAGGCTCTTCATGATTCTGAACACCGCATCATGCTCCTGGTATTTTTCATACCGTTTAATGCTCCTCATATTTTTGACACGTTTTGAACCTCTTCATATTTTTCACACCTTTTCAGGCTCTTCATGTTTTTCAAAACCGTTTCATGTTCCTCCTATTGTTCAGACCATTTCATACTCCTCATATTTCTGACACCGTTTGAAGCTCTTCATATTTTTACACCTTTTGAGCTCTTCCTATTTTTCACACGTTTTCGGGCTCTTCATGTTTTTCAACACTGCTTCATGCTCCTCGTATTTTCACAAGGTTTCAAGCTACTCTTAATTTTCACACCTTTTGAAGCTCCTCATATTTTTCACACCTTTTCAGGCTTTTCATGTTTTTCAACACCGCTTCATGTTCCTCCTATTTTTCAGACCGATTCATACTCCTCATATTTCTGACACCGTTTGAAGCTCTTCATATTTTTACACCTTTTGAGCTCTTCCTATTTTTCACACGTTTTCGGGATCTTCATGTTTTTCAACACTGCTTCATGCTCCTCCTATTTTCACAACGTTTCAAGCTACTCTTAATTTTCACACCTTTTGAAGCTCCTCATATTTTTCACACCTTTTCAGGCTTTTCATGTTTTTCAACAACGCTTCATGCTCCTCCTATTTTTCAGACCGTTTCATGCTCTTCATTTTATTGACTCCTTTTGAAGCTCTTCATATATTTCACACCTTTTCAGACTCTTCATGTTTTTCAACACCACTTCATGCTCCTCCTATTTTTAAGACCGTTTCATGCTCCTCTCATTTTTGACACGATTTGAAGCTCTTCATATTTTTCACACTTTTTGAAGCTCTTCATATTTTGCACAAGTTTTCAGGCTTTTCATGTTTTTCAACACCGCTTCATGATCCTCCTATTTTACAGACCGTTTCATGCTCCTCATATTTTTGACACCTTTTGAAGCTCTTCATATTTTTAACACATTTTCAGGCTCTTCAAGTTTTTGAACACCGCTTCATGCTACTCCTATTTTTCACACCTTTTGAAGCTCTTCATATTTTTCAATCCTTTTCATGCTCTTCAAGTTTTTCAACACTGTTTCATGCTCGTCCTATTTTTCAGACCAGTTCATGCTCCTCATATTTTTGACACATTTTTGAAACTCTTGATATTTTTCACACCTTTTCAGGCTCTTCATGTTTTTCAACACCGTTTCATGCTCCTCATATTTTTCAGACTGTTTCATGCTCCTCCTATTTTTGACACAATTTTGTAGCTCTTGATATTTTTCACACCTTTTCAGGCTCTTCACGTCTTACAACACCGTTTCATGCTCCTACTATTTTTCAGACCGTTTCATGCTCCTCCTATTTTTGACACCTTTTGAAGCTCTTCATATTTTTCACACGTTTTCAGGTTCTTCTTGTTTTTGAACAAAGCTTCATGCTCCTCCTATTTTTCACACCTATTGAAGCTCTTCATATATTTCACACCTTTTCAAGCTCTTCATGTGTTTGAACACCGCTTCATGCTCCTCCTATTTATCACATCTTTTGAAGCTCTTCATATATTTCACACCTTTTCAGGCTCTTCATATTTTTCAACAACACATCATGCTCCTCCTATTTTTCAGACCCTTTCATGCTCCTCATATTTTTGACACCTTTTGAAGCTCTTCATATTTTTCACACCTTGTCAGGCTCTTCATGTTTCTGAACACCGCTTCCTGCTCCACATATTTTTAAGACCGTTTCATGCTCCTCATATTTTTCACACATTTTCAGGCTCTTCATGTTTTTGAACACCATTTCATGCTTCTCAAATTTTGACACCTTTTGAAGCTCTTCATATATTTCACTCCTCTTCAGGCTCTTCGTGGTTTTCAACACCATTACATGCTCCTCCTATTTTTCAGACCATTTCATGCTCCTCATATTTTTGACACCTTTTGAAGCTCTTCATATTTTTCAAACCTTTTCAGGCTCTCCATGTTTTTCAGCACCATTTGATGCTCCTCCTATTTTCAGACTGTTTCATGCTCCTAATATTTTTCACACCTTTTCAGGCTATTCATTTTTTTCAACTCCACTTCATGCTCCTCCTATTTTTCAGACCGTTTCATGTTCCTCCTATTTGTGACACTTTTGAATCTCTTCATATATTTCACACCTTTCCAGGCTCTTCATGTTTTTCAACACCACTTCATGCTCCTCCTATTTTTGAGACCGTATCATGCTCCTCATATTTTTGACACATTTTGAAGCTCTTCATGTTTTTCAACTCCGCTTCATGCTCCTTCTATATTTGACACCTTTTGAAGCTCTTCATATTTTTCACACATTTTCAGGCTCTTCATGTTTTTCAACACCGTTTCATGCTCCTCCTATTTTTAAGACCGTTTCATGCTCCTCATATTTTTGACTATTTTGAAGCTCTTCATGTATTTCACACCTTTTCAGGCTCTTCATGTTTTTCAACACCGCTTCTTACTCCTCCTATTCTTCAGACGTTTTCATGCTCCTCATATTTTTGACACCTTTTGAAGCTCTTCATATATTTCACACCTTTTCAGGCTCCTCATGTTTTTCAACACCGCGTCATGCTCCTCCTGTTTTTCAGACCGTTTCATGCTCCTCATATTTTTGACACCTTTTGAAGCTCTTCTTATTTTTCACACCTTTTCAGGCTTTTCATGTTTTTCAACACCGCTTCATGCTCCTCCTATTTTTCAGACCGTTTCATTCTCGTTATATTATTGACAAGTTTTGAAGCTCTTCATATTTTTAACACCTTTTCAGGCTCTTCATGTTTTTGAAGACCGTTTCATGCTCCCCCTAATATTCAGAGCGTTTTATGCTCCTCATATTTTTGACACCTTTTGAAGCTCTTCATATATTTCACACCTTTTCAGGCTGTTTATGTTTTTTAACACCGCTTCATGCGGCTCCTCTTTTTCAGACCGTTTCATGCTCCTCATATATTTGACACGTTTTGAAGTTCTTCATATATTTCACACCTTTTCAGGCTCTTCATGTTTTTCAACACCGTTTCATGCTCCTCCTATTATTCAGACTGTTTCATGCTCCTCATAATTTTGACACCTTTTGAATCTCTTCATATTTTCACACCTTTTTAGGCTCTTCATGTTTTTGAACACCGCTTCATCCTCCTCTTATTTTTCAGACCGTTTCTTGCTCCTCATATTTTTGACACCTTTTGAATCTCTTCATATATTTCACACCTTTTCAGGCTCCTCATGTTTTTCAACACCGCGTCATGCTCCTCCTGTTTTTCAGACCGTTTCATGTTCCTCATATTTTTGACACCTTTTGAAGCTCTTTAGGTTATTCACAATTTTCATGCTCTTCATGTTTTTCAACAACGTTTCATGCTTCTCCTTTTTTTCAGACCGTTTCATGCTCCTCATATTTTTGACACGTTTTGAAGCTCTTCATGTTTTTCACAACTTTTCAGGCTCTTCATGTTTTTTAACACCGCTTCATGCTCCTCCAATTTTTCAGACCGTTCCATGCTCCTCATGTTTTTCACACCTTTTGAAGCTCCTCATATATTTCACACCTTTTGAAGCTCTTCATGTTTTTCACACCTTTTGAAGCTCTTCATATGTTTCACACCTTTTCAGGCTCTTCATGTTTTTCAACACCACTTCATACTCGTCCTATTTTTCTGACCGTTTCTTTCTCCTCTCATTTTTGACACCTTTTGAAGCTCTTCATATTTTTCACACCTTTTGAAGCTCTTCATATTTTTCACACCTTTTCAGACTCTTCATCTTTTTCCACACCGCTTCATGTTCCTCCTATTTTCAGACCGTTTCATGTTCCTCATATTATTGACATATTTTGAAACTCTTCATATTTTTCACACCATTTCATGCTCTTCATGTTTTTCAACAACGCTTCATGCTCCTCCTATTTTTCAGACCGTTTCATGCTCTTCATTTTATTGACTCCTTTTGAAGCTCTTCATATATTTCACACCTTTTCAGACTCTTCATGTTTTTCAACACCACTTCATGCTCCTCCTATTTTTAAGACCGTTTCATGCTCCTCTCATTTTTGACACGATTTGAAGCTCTTCATATTTTTCACACTTTTTGAAGCTCTTCATATTTTGCACATGTTTTCAGGCTTTTCATGTTTTTCAACACCGCTTCATGATCCTCCTATTTTACAGACCGTTTCATGCTCCTCATATTTTTGACACCTTTTGAAGCTCTTCATAATTTTAACACATTTTCAGGCTCTTCATGTTTTTCAACATGGCTCTATGCTCCTCCTGTTTTTCAAACCGTTTCATGCTCCTCATATTTTGGACACCGTTTGAAGCTCTTCATATATTTCACACATTTTCAGGCTCTTCATGATTCTGAACACCGCATCATGCTCCTTGTATTTTTCATACCGTTTCATGCTCCTCATATTTTTGACACCTTTTGAACCTCTTCATATTTTTCACACCTTTTCAGGCTCTTCATGTTTTTCAACACCGTTTCATGCTCCTCCTATTGTTCAGACCGTTTCATACTCCTCATATTTCTGACACAGTTTGAAGCTCTTCATATTTTTACACCTTTTGAGCTCTTCCTATTTTTCAAACCTTTTCGGGCTCTTCATGTTTTTCAAAACTGCTTCATGCTCCTCCTATTTTCACACCGTTTCATGCTACTCTTAATTTTCACACCTTTAGAAACTCCTCATATTTTTCAACCTTTTCAGGCTTTTCATGTTTTTCAACACCGCTTCATGTTCCTCCTATTCTTCAGACCGTTTCATGCTCCTCATATTTTTGACACGTTTTGAAGCTCTTCATATTTTTCACATCTTTCCAGGCACTTCATGTTTTTGAACACCTTTTCAGGCTTCTCATGTTTTTCGATACCGCTGCATGCTCCTCCTATTTTTCAGACCGTTTCATGCTCTTCATAATTTTGACACCTTTTGAAACTCTTCATAAATTTCACACCTTTTCAGGCTCTTCATGTTTTTGAACACCGTGTCATGCTCCTCATATTTTTCTGACCGTTTCATGCTCCTCATATTTTTGACACCTTTTGAAGCTCTTCATATTTTTCACACCTTTTCAGGCTCTTCATATTTTTCAACACCGCTTCATGCTCCTCCTATTTTTCAGACCGTTTCATGCTCCTCATAATTTTGACACCTTTTGAAGCTCTTCATATTTTTAACACATTTTCAGGCTCTTCATGATTCTGATCACCGCATCATGCTCCTTGTATTTTTCAGACCGTTTCATGCTCCTCATATTTTGGACACCGTTTCAAGCTCTTCATATATTTCACACATTTTCAGGCTCTTCATGATTCTGAACACCGCATCATGCTCCTGGTATTTTTCATACCGTTTAATGCTCCTCATATTTTTGACACGTTTTGAACCTCTTCATATTTTTCACACCTTTTCAGGCTCTTCATGTTTTTCAAAACCGTTTCATGTTCCTCCTATTGTTCAGACCATTTCATACTCCTCATATTTCTGACACCGTTTGAAGCTCTTCATATTTTTACACCTTTTGAGCTCTTCCTATTTTTCACACGTTTTCGGGCTCTTCATGTTTTTCAACACTGCTTCATGCTCCTCCTATTTTCACAAGGTTTCAAGCTACTCTTAATTTTCACACCTTTTGAAGCTCCTCATATTTTTCACACCTTTTCAGGCTTTTCATGTTTTTCAACACCGCTTCATGTTCCTCCTATTTTTCAGACCGTTTCATACTCCTCATATTTCTGACACCGTTTGAAGCTCTTCATATTTTTACACCTTTTGAGCTCTTCCTATTTTTCACACGTTTTCGGGATCTTCATGTTTTTCAACACTGCTTCATGCTCCTCCTATTTTCACAACGTTTCAAGCTACTCTTAATTTTCACACCTTTTGAAGCTCCTCATATTTTTCACACCTTTTCAGGCTTTTCATGTTTTTCAACAACGCTTCATGCTCCTCCTATTTTTCAGACCGTTTCATGCTCTTCATTTTATTGACTCCTTTTGAAGCTCTTCATATATTTCACACCTTTTCAGACTCTTCATGTTTTTCAACACCACTTCATGCTCCTCCTATTTTTAAGACCGTTTCATGCTCCTCTCATTTTTGACACGATTTGAAGCTCTTCATATTTTTCACACTTTTTGAAGCTCTTCATATTTTGCACAAGTTTTCAGGCTTTTCATGTTTTTCAACACCGCTTCATGATCCTCCTATTTTACAGACCGTTTCATGCTCCTCATATTTTTGACACCTTTTGAAGCTCTTCATATTTTTAACACATTTTCAGGCTCTTCAAGTTTTTGAACACCGCTTCATGCTACTCCTATTTTTCACACCTTTTGAAGCTCTTCATATTTTTCAATCCTTTTCATGCTCTTCAAGTTTTTCAACACTGTTTCATGCTCCTCCTATTTTTCAGACCAGTTCATGCTCCTCATATTTTTGACACATTTTTGAAACTCTTGATATTTTTCACACCTTTTCAGGCTCTTCATGTTTTTCAACACCGTTTCATGCTCCTCATATTTTTCAGACTGTTTCATGCTCCTCCTATTTTTGACACAATTTTGTAGCTCTTGATATTTTTCACACCTTTTCAGGCTCTTCACGTCTTACAACACCGTTTCATGCTCCTACTATTTTTCAGACCGTTTCATGCTCCTCCTATTTTTGACACCTTTTGAAGCTCTTCATATTTTTCACACGTTTTCAGGTTCTTCTTGTTTTTGAACAAAGCTTCATGCTCCTCCTATTTTTCACACCTATTGAAGCTCTTCATATATTTCACACCTTTTCAAGCTCTTCATGTGTTTGAACACCGCTTCATGCTCCTCCTATTTATCACATCTTTTGAAGCTCTTCATATATTTCACACCTTTTCAGGCTCTTCATATTTTTCAACAATACATCATGCTCCTCCTATTTTTCAGACCCTTTCATGCTCCTCATATTTTTGACATCTTTTGAAGCTCTTCATATTTTTCACACCTTGTCAGGCTCTTCATGTTTCTGAACACCGCTTCCTGCTCCACATATTTTTAAGACCGTTTCATGCTCCTCATATTTTTCACACATTTTCAGGCTCTTCATGTTTTTGAACACCATTTCATGCTTCTCAAATTTTGACACCTTTTGAAGCTCTTCATATATTTCACTCCTCTTCAGGCTCTTCGTGGTTTTCAACACCATTACATGCTCCTCCTATTTTTCAGACCATTTCATGCTCCTCATATTTTTGACACCTTTTGAAGCTCTTCATATTTTTCAAACCTTTTCAGGCTCTCCATGTTTTTCAGCACCATTTGATGCTCCTCCTATTTTCAGACTGTTTCATGCTCCTAATATTTTTCACACCTTTTCAGGCTATTCATTTTTTTCAACTCCACTTCATGCTCCTCCTATTTTTCAGACCGTTTCATGTTCCTCCTATTTGTGACACTTTTGAATCTCTTCATATATTTCACACCTTTCCAGGCTCTTCATGTTTTTCAACACCACTTCATGCTCCTCCTATTTTTGAGACCGTATCATGCTCCTCATATTTTTGACACATTTTGAAGCTCTTCATGTTTTTCAACTCCGCTTCATGCTCCTTCTATATTTGACACCTTTTGAAGCTCTTCATATTTTTCACACATTTTCAGGCTCTTCATGTTTTTCAACACCATTTCATGCTCCTCCTATTTTTAAGACCGTTTCATGCTCCTCATATTTTTGACTATTTTGAAGCTCTTCATGTATTTCACACCTTTTCAGGCTCTTCATGTTTTTCAACACCGCTTCTTACTCCTCCTATTCTTCAGACGTTTTCATGCTCCTCATATTTTTGACACCTTTTGAAGCTCTTCATATATTTCACACCTTTTCAGGCTCCTCATGTTTTTCAACACCGCGTCATGCTCCTCCTGTTTTTCAGACCGTTTCATGCTCCTCATATTTTTGACACATTTTGTGGCTCTTCATATATTTCACACCTTTTCAGGCTCTTCATGTTTTTCAACACCGCTTCATGGTCTTCCTATTTTTAAGACAGTTTCATGCGCATCATAATTTTGAAACCTTTTGAAGCTCTTCATATTTTTCACACATTTTCAGTCTCTTCATGTTTTTCCACACCGTTTCATGCTGCTCCTATTTTTCAGACCGTTTCATGCTCCTTATATATTTGACACCTTCTGAAGCTCTTCATATTTTTCACTCCTTTTTAGGCTCTTCATGTTTTTCAACACCGTTTCATGCTCCTAATATTTTTCAGACCGTTTCATGCTCCTCATATTTTTGACACCTTTTGAAGCTCTTCATATTTTTCACACCTTTTCAGGCTCTTAATGATTTTGAACACCGTTTCATTTTCCTCCTATTTTTCAGACCGTTTCATGCTCCTCATATTTTTGACACATTTTGAAGCTCTTCATATTTTTCACACCTTTTCAGTATCTTCAAGTTTTTGAACACCGCTTCATGCTCCTCATATTTTTCACACCTTCTGAAGCTCTTCATATTTTTCACAACTTTTCAGGCTCTTCATGTTTTTGAACACCGTTTCATGCTCCTCCTATTTTTCATACCGTTTCATGCTCCTCATATTTTTGCCACTTTTTGAAGCTCTTCATAATTTTCACCCCTGTTCATTATCTTCAAGTTTTTGATAACCGCTTTATGCTTCTCATATTTTTCACACCTTTTGAAGCTCTTCATATTTTTCACATGTTTTCAGGATCTTCATGTTTTTGAACACCATTTCATGCTCCTCCTATGTTTCAGACCGTTTCATGCTCTTCATGTTTTTCAAGACCGTTTCATGCTCCTCATATTTTTGACACCTTTTGAAGCTCTTCATATTTTTCACACCTTTTCAGGCTCTTCATGTTTTGAACACCACTTCATGCTCCTCCTATTTTTCAGACCGCTTCATGCTCCTCATATTTTTGACACCTTTTGAATCTCTTCATATATTTCACCCCTTTTCAGGCTCTTCATGATTTTGAACAGCGCTTCGTGCTCCTCCTATTTTTCAGACGGTTTCATGCTCCTCATATTTTTGCTACGTTTTGAAGGCTTCATATTATTCACACCTTTCAGGCTCTTCATGTTTTTGAACACCCTTCCATGCTCAACCTATTTTTCAGACCATTTCATTTTCCTCATATTTTTGAAACCCTTTAAGCTCTTCATATTTTTAACACATTTTCAGGCTCTTCAAGTTTTTGAACACCGCTTCAGGCTACTCCTATTTTTCACACCTTTTGAAGCTCTTCATATTTTTCAATCCTTTTCATGCTCTTCATGTTTTTCAACACCGTTTCATGCTCCTCCTATTTTTCAGCCCGGTTCATGCTCCTCATATTTTTGACACCTTTTGAAGCTCTTGATATTTTTCACACATTTTCAGGCTCTTCATGTTTTTCACCACCGTTTCATGCTCCTCCTATTTTTCAGACTGTTTCATGCTCCTCCTATTTTTGACACATTTTTGAAGCTCTTGATATTTTTCACACGTTTTCAGGCTCTTCATGTTTTTCAACACCGTTTCATGCTCCTCCTATTTTCAGACCGTTTCATGCTCCTCATATTTTTCACACCTTTTGAAGCTCTTCATATTTTTCACACCTTTTGAAGCTCTTCATATTTTTCAAACCTTTTCAGTCTCTTCATGGTTTTCAACACCACTTCATGCTACTCCTATATTTCAGATCGTTTCATGCTCCTCATATTTTTGACACCTTTTGAAGCTCTTCATATTTTTCACACCTTTTCATGTTCTTCATGTTTTCAACACCGTTTCATGCTCCTCCTATTTTTCAGACCGTTTCATGCTCCTCATATTTTTCACACCTTGTGAAGCTCTTCATATTTTTCACACCTTTTCAGGCTCTTCATGTTTCTGAACACCATTTCATGCTCCTCCTATTTTACACACCGTTTCATGCTCCTCATATTTTTCACACCTTGTGAAGCTCTTCATATATTTCACACCTTTTCAGGCTCTTCATGTTTTTGAACACCGCTTCATGCTCCTCCTATTTTTAAGATCGTTTCATGATCCTCATATTTTGACACCTTTTGAAGGTCTTCATATTTTTTCACACCTTTTCAGGCTCTTCATGTTTTTCAACACCGCTTCATGCTCTTCCTATTTTTCAGCCCGTTTCATGCTCCTCATATTTTTGACACCTTTTAAGCTCTTCATATTTTTCACAGATTTTCAGGCTCTTCATGTTTTTGAACACCGCTTCATGCTCCTCCTATTTTTAAGATCGTTTCATGATCCTCATATTTTGACACCTTTTGAAGGTCTTCATATTTTTTCACACCTTTTCAGGCTCTTCATGTTTTTCAACACCGCTTCATGCTCTTCCTATTTTTCAGCCCGTTTCATGCTCTTCATATTTTTGACACCTTTTGAAGCTCTTCATATTTTTCACACCTTTCAGGCTCTTCATGTTTTAGAACACCGTTTCATGCTCCTCCTATTTTTCATACCATTTCATGTTCCTCATATTTTTGACACCTTTTAAGCTCTTCATATTTTTAACACATTTTCAGGCTCTTCAAGATTTGGAACACCGCTTCATGCTACTCCTATTTTAGACACCATTTGAAGCTCTTCATATTTTTCACACCATTTCAGGCTCTTCATGTTTCTGAACACCGTTTCATGCTCCTCATATTTTTACATGTTTTGAAACTCTTCATATTTTTCACACCTTTTCAGGCGCTTCAGGTTTTCAACACCGTTTCATGCTCCTAATATTTTTCAGACCGTTTCATGCTCCTCATATTTTTGACACCTTTTGAAGCTCTTCATGTATTTCACTCCTCTTCAGGCTCTTCGTGGTTTTCAACACCATTACATGCTCCTCCTATTTTTCAGACCATTTCATGCTCCTCATATTTTTGACACCTTTTGAAGCTCTTCATATTTTTCAAACCTTTTCAGGCTCTCCATGTTTTTCAGCACCATTTGATGCTCCTCCTATTTTCAGACTGTTTCATGCTCCTAATATTTTTCACACCTTTTCATGCTCTTCATGTTTTTCAACACCGTTTCATGCTCCTCCTATTTTCAGACTGTTTCATGCTCCTCATATTTTTGACACCTTTTCAGGCTCTTAATGATTTTGAACACCGTTTCATACTCCTCTTATTTTTCAGACAGCTTCATGCTCCTCATATATTTGACACCTTTTGAGGCTCTTCATATTTTTCACACCTTTTCGGGCTCTTCATGTTTTTGAACACCACCTCATGCGCCTCCTATTTTTCAGACCGTTTCATGCTCCTCATATTTTGACACCTTTTTAATCTCTTCATATTTTTCACACCTTTTCATGCTCTTCATGTTGTTCAACACCGTTTCATACTCCTCTTATTTTTCAGAATGTTTCGTGCTCCTCATATTTTGACACCTTTTGAAGCTCTTCATATTTTTCACATCTTTTCAGTATCTTCAAGTTTTTGAACACCGTTTCATGCTCCTCCTATTTTTCAGACCGTTTCCTGCTCCTCATATTTTTGACAACTTTTGGAGCTCTTCATATTTTTCACACCTTTTCAGGCTCTGCATGTTTTGAACACTCCTTCATGCTCCTCCTATGTTTCAGACCGTTTCATGCTCCTCATATTTTTTCACCTTTTGAAGCTCTTCATATGTTTCACACATTTTCAGACCCTTCATGTTTTTCAACACCGCTTTATGCTGCACCTATTTTTCAGAACAGTTTCATGCTCCTCATATTTTTGACACTTTTTGAACCTCTTCATAATTTTCACACCTTGTCAGGCTCTTCATGTTTTTGAACACCGCTTCATGCTCCACATATTTTTAAGACCGTTTCATGCTCCTCATATTTTTCACACATTTTCAGGCTCTTCATATTTTTCACACCATTTCAGGCTCTTCATGTTTCTGAACACCGTTTCATGCTCCTATTATTTTTACATGTTTTGAAACTCTTCATATTTTTCACACCTTTTCAGGCGCTTCA
Source organism: Dama dama (assembly GCF_033118175.1). Lineage (NCBI taxonomy): Eukaryota > Metazoa > Chordata > Mammalia > Artiodactyla > Cervidae > Dama > Dama dama. The sequence goes on along the minus strand of NW_026870993.1, from coordinate 670,120 downwards.
GGTTTTCAACACCGTTTCATGCTCCTAATATTTTTCAGACCGTTTCATGCTCCTCATATTTTTGACACCTTGTGAAGCTCTTCATATTTTTCACACCTTTTCAGGCTCTTCATGTTTTTCAACATCGATTCATGCTCGTCCTATTTTTCAAACCGTTTCATGCTCCTCATATTTTTAAAACCTTTTGAAGCTCTTCATGTTTTTCACACCTTTGCAGGCTCTTCATGTTTTGAACACCGCTTGATGCTCCTCCTATTTTTCAGATCGTTTCATGCTCCTCATATTTTTGACACCTTTTGAAGCTCTTCATATTTTTCACACCTTTTCAGGCTCTTCATGTTTTGAACACCACTTCATGCTCCTCCTATTTTTCAGACCACTTCATGCTCCTCATATTTTTGACACCTTTTGAATCTCTTCATATATTTCACCCCTTTTCAGGCTCTTCATGATTTTGAACAGCGCTTCGTGCTCCTCCTATTTTTCAGACCGTTTCATGCTCCTCATATTTTTGCTACGTTTTGAAGGCTTCATATTATTCACACCTTTCAGGCTCTTCATGTTTTTGAACACCCTTCCATGCTCAACCTATTTTTCAGACCATTTCATGTTCCTCATATTTTTGAAACCTTTTAAGCTCTTCATATTTTTAACACATTTTCAGGCTCTTCAAGTTTTTGAACACCGCTTCATGCTACTCCTATTTTTCACACCTTTTGAAGCTCTTCATATTTTTCAATCCTTTTCATGCTCTTCATGTTTTTCAACACCGTTTCATGCTCCTCCTATTTTTCAGCCCGGTTCTTGCTCCTCATATTTTTGACACCTTTTGAAGCTCTTGATATTTTTCACACATTTTCAGGCTCTTCATGTTTTTCAACACCGTTTCATGCTCCTCCTATTTTTCAGACTGTTTCATGCTCCTCCTATTTTTGACACATTTTTGAAGCTCTTGATATTTTTCACACGTTTTCAGGCTCTTCATGTTTTTCACCACCGCTTCATGCTCCTCCTATTTTTAAGATCATTTCATGATCCTCATATTTTGACACCTTTTGAAGGTCTTCATATTTTTTCACACCTTTTCAGGCTCTTCATGTTTTTCAACACCGCTTCATGCTCCTCCTATTTTTCAGCCCGTTTCATGCTCTTCATATTTTTGACACCTTTTGAAGCTCTTCATATTTTTCACACCTTTCAGGCTCTTCATGTTTTAGAACACCGTTTCATGCTCCTCCTATTTTTCAGACCATTTCATGCTCCTCATGTTTTTGACACCTTTTAAGCTCTTCATATTTTTCACAGATTTTCAGGCTCTTCAAGTTTTTGAACACCGCTTCATGCTACTCCTATTTTTCAGACCGTTATAGCCTCCTCATATTTTTGACACCATTTGAAGCTCTTCATATTTTTCACACCTTTTCAGGGTCTTCATGTTTTTGAACACCGCTTCATGCTCCTCCTAATTTTCAGACCATTTCATGTTCCTCATATTTTTGACACCTTTTAAGCTCTTCATATTTTTAACACATTTTCAGGCTCTTCATGTTTTTCAACACCGCTTCATGCTACTGGTATTTTTCAGACCGTTTCATGCTCGTCATAATTTTGACACGTTTTGAAGCCCTTCATATTTTTCACACCTTTCAGACTCTTCATGTTTTTGAACACCGTTTCATGCTCCTCCTATATTTCAGACCGTTTCATGCTCGTCATAATTTTGACACGTTTTGAAGCCCTTCATATTTTTCACACCTTTCAGACTCTTCATGTTTTTGAACACCGTTTCATGCTCCTCCTATTTTTCAGTCGTTACATGCTTCTCATATTTTTGACACCTTTTGAAGCTCTTCATATTTTTCACACCTTTTCAGGCTCTTCAGCTTTTTGAACACCGTTTCATGCTCCTCCTATTTTTCCGACTGTTTCATGCTCCTCATATCCTTGAGACCTTTTGAAGCTGTTCATATTTTTCACATCTTTTCATGATCTTCATGTTTTTGACGACTGCTTCATGCTCCTCCTATTTTTCAGACCGTTTCTTGCTCCTCATATTTTTGACAACTTTTGAAGCTCTTCATATATTTCACACCTTTCCATGCTCTTCATGTTTTTCAACACCACTTCAAGCTCCTCCTATTTTTCTGTCATTTCATGCTTCTCATATTTTTGACTCCTTTTGAAGCTCTTCATATTTTTGACACCTTTTGAAGCTCTTCATATTTTTCACACCTTTTCATGCTCTTCATCTTTTTCAAAACCGATTCATTCTCATCGTATTTTTCGGACTGTTTAATGCTCCTCATATTTTTGACACCTTTTGAAGCTCTTCATATTTTTCACACCTTTTGAAGCTCTTCATATTTTTCACACTTTTTCAGGCTCTTCATGATTTGCAAAACCTTTTCATGCTCATCATATTTTTCAGAACGTTTCATGCTCCTCATATTTTTGACACCTTTTGAAGCTCTTCATATTTTTCACACCTTTTCAGGCTCTTCATGTTTTGAACACCACTTCATGCTCCTCCTATTTTTCAGACCATATCATGCTCCTCATATTTTTGACACCTTTTGAAGCTCTTCATGTTTTTCACATCTTTTCAGGCTCTTCATGTTTTTGAACATCGCTTCATGCTCCTCGTATTTTTCAGACCGTTTCATCCTCCTCATGTATTTCACACCATTTGAAGCTCTTCATATTTTTCACACCTTTTAAGGCTCTTCATGTTTTTCAACATTGTTTCATGCTCCTCCTGTTTTTCAGACCGTTTCAATCTCCTCATATTATTGACACTTTTTGAAGCTGCTCATATTTTTCACACCTTTAGAAGCTGTTCATATATTTCACACCTTTTCAAACACTTCATGTTTTTCAACACCACCTCATGCTCCTCCTATTTTTCAGACCGTTTCATCTCATCTTAATTTCGAAACCTTTGGAAGCTCTTCATATTTTTCACACCTTTTGAAGCTCTTCATATTTTTCACACGTTTTCAGGCTCTTCATGTTTTTCAACACCGCTTCATGCTCCTCCTAAATTTCAGACCGTTTCATTCTCCTCATATTTTTCTCACATTTGAAGCTCTTCATATTTTTCACACCTTTTTAGGCTCCTCATGTTTTTCAACAACACTTCAGGCTCCTCCTGTTTTTCAGACCGTTTCATGCTCCTCATATTTTTGACACCTTTTGAAGCTCTTCATATTTTTCACACCTTTTCAGGCTCTTCAAGTTTTTCAACACCACTTCATGCTCCTCCTGTTTTTCAGACCGTTTCAACCTCCTCATATTTTTGACAGCATTTGAAGCTCTTCATATTTTTCACACCTTTTAAGGCTCTTCATGTTTTTCAACATTGTTTCATGCTCCTCCTGTTTTTCAGACCGTTTCAATCTCCTCATATTATTGACACTTTTTGAACCTGCTCATATTTTTCACACCTTTTGAAGCTGTTCATATATTTCACACCTTTTCAAACACTTCATGTTTTTCAACACCACCTCATGCTCCTCCTATTTTTCACACCGTTTCATCTCATCTTATTTTCGACACCTTTGGAAGCTCTTCATATTTTTCACACCTTTTGAAGCTCTTCATATTTTTCACACGTTTTCAGGCTCTTCATGTTTTTCAACACCGCTTCATGCTCCTCCTAAATTTCAGACCGTTTCATTCTCCTCATATTTTTGACACCTTTTGAAGCTCTTCATATTTTTCACACCTTTTTAGGCTCTTCATGTTTTTCAACACCACTTCATGCTCCTCCTGTTTTTCAGACCGTTTCATGCTCCTCATATTTTTGACACCTTTTGAAGCTCTTCATATTTTGCACACCTTTACAGGCTCTTTATGTTTTTCAACACCTCTTTATGCTCCTCCTATTTTTCAGACCGTTTCAACCTCCTCATATTTTTGACAGCATTTGAAGCTCTTCATATTTTTCACATTATTTCAGGCTCTTCATGTTTTTGAACACCGTTTCATGCTGCTCCTATTTTTCATACCATTTCATACTCCTCATATTTTTGACACCTTTTGAAGCTCTTCATATTTCTTACACCTTTTCAGGCTCTTCATGATTTTGAACACCGCTTCATGCTCCTTCTATTTTTCAGACCGTTTCATGCTCCTCATATATTTGACACCTTTTGAAGCTCTTCATATTTTGCACACCTTTTCAGGCTCTTCATGGTTTTGAAGAACACTTCATGCTTCTCCTATTTTTCAGACCGTTTAATGCTCCTCATATTTTTGACACGTTTTGAGGCTTTTCATATTTTTCACAAATTTTCAGACTCTTCATGTTTTTGAATATCGTTTCATGCTCCTCCTATTTTTCAGACCGTTTCATACTCCTCATATTTTTGACACCTTTTGAGGATTTTCATATTTTTCACAAATTTTCAGTCTCTTCATGTTTTTGCACACCGCTTCATGCTCCTCCTATTTAGCAGACCATTTCATGCTCCTCATTTTTTTGACACCTTTTGAAGCTCTTCATATATTTCACACCTTTTCAGGCTCTTCATGTTTTGAACACCGCTTCATGCTCCTCCTATTTTTCAGACCGTTTCATGCTCATCTCATTTATGACACCTTTTGAAGCTCTTCATATTTTTCACACCTTTTGAAGTTCTTCATATTTTTCACACTTTTTCAGGCTCTTCATGATTTGCAAAACCTTTTCATGCTCCTCATATTTTTCAGACCGTTTCATGCTCCTCATATTTTTGACACCTTTTGAAGCTCTTCATATTTTTCACACCTTTTCAGGCTCTTCATGTTTTGAACACGGCTTCATGCTCCTCCTATTTTTCATACCATTTCATGCTCCTCATATTTTTGACACCTTTTGAAGCTCTTCATGTTTTTCACATCTTTTCAGGCTCTTCATGTTTTTGAACATCGCTTCATGCTCCTCGTATTTTTCAGACCGTTTCATCCTCCTCATGTATTTCACACCATTTGAAGCTCTTCATATTTTTCACACCTTTTAAGGCTCTTCATGTTTTTCAACATTGTTTCATGCTCCTCCTGTTTTTCAGACCGTTTCAATCTCCTCATATTATTGACACCTTCGAAGCTGCTCATATTTTTCACACCTTTTGAAGCTGTTCATATATTTCACACCTTTTCAAACACTTCAAGTTTTTCAACACCACCTCATGCTCCTCCTATTTTTCAGACCGTTTCATCTCATCTTATTTTCGACACCTTTGGAAGCTCTTCATATTTTTCACACCTTTTGAAGCTCTTCATATTTTTCACACGTTTTCAGGCTTTTCATGTTTTTCAACACCGCTTCATGCTCCTCCTAAATTTCAGACCGTTTCATTCTCCTCATATTTTTCTCACATTTGAAGCTCTTCATATTTATCACACCTTTTTAGGCTCTTCATGTTTTTCAACACCACTTCATGCTCCTCCTGTTTTTCAGACCGTTTCATGCTCCTCATATTTTTGACACCTTTTGAAGCTCTTCATTTTTTTCACACCTTTTCAGGCTCTTCATGTTGTTCAACAACACTTCATGCTCCTCCTGTTTTTCAAACCGTTTCATGCTCCTCATATATTTGACTCCTTTTGAAGCTCTTCATATTTTTCACACCTTTACAGGCTCTTCATGTTTTTCAACACCTCTTTATGCTCCTCCTATATTTCAGACCGTTTCAACCTCCTCATATTTTGACAGCATTTGAAGCTCTTCATATTTTTCACACCTTATCAGGCTCTTCATGTTTTTGAACACCGTTTCATGCTCCTCATATTTTTGTGACCTTTTGAAGCGATCATACTTTTCACACCTTTTCATGCTCTTCATGTTTTTCAACACCACTTGGTGCTCCTCCTATTTTTCAGACCGTTTCATGCTCCTCATATATTTGACACCTTTTGAAGTTCTTCATATTTTTCACACCTTTTCAGGCTCTTCATGTTTTTGAACACCGTTTCATGCTGCTCCTATTTTTCATACCATTTCATACTCCTCATATTTTTGACACATTTTGAAGCTCTTCATATTTCTTACACCTTTTCAGGCTCTTCATGATTTTGAACACCGCTTCATGCTCCTTCTATTTTTCAGACCGTTTCATGCTCCTCATATATTTGATACCTTTTGAAGCTCTTCATATTTTTCACACCTTTTCAGGCTCTTCATGGTTTTGAAGAACACTTCATGCTTCTCCTATATTTCAGACCGCTTCTTGCTCCTCATATTTTTGACACGTTTTGAGGCTTTTCATATTTTTCACAAATTTTCAGGCTCTTCATGTATTTGAATACCGTTTCATGCTCCTCCTATTTTTCAGACCGTTTTATGCTCCTCATATTTTTGACACCTTTTGAAGATCTTCTTATTATTCACACCTTTTCAGGCTCTTCATGTTTTTGCACACCGCTTCATGCTCCTCGTATTTTTCAGACCGTTTCATGCTCCTCATGTATCTCACACCTTTTGAAGCTCTTCATATTTTTCACAACTTTTCAGGTTCTTCATGTTTTTGAACACCACTTCATGCACCTACTATTTTCAGACCGTTTCATGCTCCTCGTGTATTTCACACCTTTTGAAGCTCTTCATATTTTTCACACCTTTTTAGGCTCTTCATGTTTTTCAACACCACTTCATGCTCCTCCTGTTTTTCAGACCGTTTCATGCTCCTCATATTTTTGACACCTTTTGAAGCTCTTCATATTTTTCACACCTTTTCAGGCTCTTCATGTTTTTCAACACCACTTCATGCTCCTCCTGTTTTTCAGACCGTTTCAACCTCCTCATATTTTTGACAGCATTTGAAGCTCTTCATATTTTTCACACCTTTTAAGGCTCTTCATGTTTTTCAACATTGTTTCATGCTCCTCATGTTTTTCAGACCGTTTCAATCTCCTCATATTATTGACACTTTTTGAAGCTGCTCATATTTTTCACACCTTTTGAAGCTGTTCATATATTTCACAACATTTCAAACACTTCATGTTTTCCAACACCACCTCATGCTCCTCCTATTTTTCACACCGTTTCATCTCATCTTATTTTCGACACCTTTGGAAGCTCTTCATGTTTTTCACACCTTTTGAAGCTCTTCATATTTTTCACACCTTTACAGGCTCTTTATATTTTTCAACACCTCTTTATGCTCCTCCTATTTTTCAGACCGTTTCAACCTCCTCATATTTTTGACAGCATTTGAAGCTCTTCATATTTTTCACACCTTTTCAGGCTCTTCATGTTTTTGAACACCGTTTCATGCTGCTCCTATTTTTCATACCATTTCATACTCCTCATATTTTTGACACCTTTTGAAGCTCTTCATAATTTTCACACCTTTTCAGGCTCTTCATGGTTTTGAAGAACACTTCATGCTTCTCCTATTTTTCAGACCGTTTAATGCTCCTCATATTTTTGACATTTTTGAGGCTTTTCATATTTTTCACAAATTTTCAGACTCTTCATGTTTTTGAATACCGTTTCATGCTCCTCCTATTTTTCAGACCGTTTCATGCTCCTCATATTTTTGACACCTTTTGAGGCTTTTCATATTTTTCACAAATTTTCAGGCTCTTCATGTTTTTCCACACCGCTTCATGCTCCTCCTATTTAGCAGACCATTTCATGCTCCTCATTTTTTTGACACCTTTTGAAGCTCTTCATATATTTCACACCTTTTCAGGCTCTTCATGTTTTTGAACACCGCTTCATGCTCCTCCTATTTTTCAGACCGTTTCATGCTCATCTCATTTATGACACCTTTTGAAGCTCTTCATATTTTTCACACCTTTTGAAGCTCTTCATATTTTTCACACTTTTTCAGGCTCTTCATGATTTGCAAAACCTTTTCATGCTCATCATATTTTTCAGAACGTTTCATGCTCCTCATATTTTTGACACCTTTTGAAGCTCTTCATATTTTTCACACCTTTTCAGGCTCTTCATGTTTTGAACACCGCTTCATGCTCCTCCTATTTTTCATACCATTTCATGCTCCTCATATTTTTGACACCTTTTGAAGCTCTTCATGTTTTTCACATCTTTTCAGGCTCTTCATGTTTTTGAACATCGCTTCATGCTCCTCGAATTTTTCAGACCGTTTCATCCTCCTCATGTATTTCACACCATTTGAAGCTCTTCATATTTTTCACACCTTTTAAGGCTCTTCATGTTTTTCAACATTGTTTCATGCTCCTCCTGTTTTTCAGACCGTTTCAATCTCCTCATATTATTGACACCTTCGAAGCTGCTCATATTTTTCACACCTTTTGAAGCTGTTCATATATTTCACACCTTTTCAAACACTTCAAGTTTTTCAACACCACCTCATGCTCCTCCTATTTTTCAGACCATTTCATCTCATCTTATTTTCGACACCTTTGGAAGCTCTTCATATTTTTCACACCTTTTGAAGCTCTTCATATTTTTCACACGTTTTCAGGCTTTTCATGTTTTTCAACACCGCTTCATGCTCCTCCTAAATTTCAGACCGTTTCATTCTCCTCATATTTTTCTCACATTTGAAGCTCTTCATATTTTTCACACCTTTTTAGGCTCTTCATGTTTTTCAACACCACTTCATGCTCCTCCTGTTTTTCAGACCGTTTCATGCTCCTCATATTTTTGACACCTTTTGAAGCTCTTCATTTTTTTCACATCTTTTCAGGCTCTTCATGTTGTTCAACAACACTTCATGCTCCTCCTGTTTTTCAGACCGTGTCATGCTCCTCATATTTTTGACACCTTTTGAAGCTCTTCATATTTTTCACACCTTTTCATGCTCTTCATGTTTTTCAACACCACTTGGTGCTCCTCCTATTTTTCAGACCGTTTAATGCTCCTCATATTTTTGACACCTTTTGAAGCTCTTCATATTTCTTACACCTTTTCAGGCTCTTCATGATTTTGAACACCGCTTCATGCTCCTTCTATTTTTCAGACCGTTTCATGCTCCTCATATATTTGACACCTTTTGAAGCTCTTCATATTTTTCACACCTTTTCAGGCTCTTCATGGTTTTGAAGAACACTTCATGCTTCTCCTATTTTTCAGACCGTTTAATGCTCCTCATATTTTTGACACGTTTTGAGGCTTTTCATATTTTTCACAAATTTTAAGACTCTTCATGTTTTTGAATATCGTTTCATGCTCCTCCTATTTTTCAGACCGTTTCATGCTCCTCATATTTTTGACACCTTTTGAGGATTTTCATATTTTTCACAAATTTTCAGTCTCTTCATGTTTTTGCACACCGCTTCATGCTCCTCCTATTTAGCAGACCATTTCATGCTCCTCATTTTTTTGACACCTTTTGAAGCTCTTCATATATTTCACACCTTTTCAGGCTCTTCATGTTTTGAACACCGCTTCATGCTCCTCCTATTTTTCAGACCGTTTCATGCTCATCTCATTTATGACACCTTTTGAAGCTCTTCATATTTTTCACACCTTTTGAAGCTCTTCATATTTTTCACACTTTTTCAGGCTCTTCATGATTTGCAAAACCTTTTCATGCTCCTCATATTTTTCAGACCGTTTCATGCTCCTCATATTTTTGACACCTTTTGAAGCTCTTCATATTTTTCACACCTTTTCAGGCTCTTCATGTTTTGAACACGGCTTCATGCTCCTCCTATTTTTCATACCATTTCATGCTCCTCATATTTTTGACACCTTTTGAAGCTCTTCATGTTTTTCACATCTTTTCAGGCTCTTCATGTTTTTGAACATCGCTTCATGCTCCTCGTATTTTTCAGACCGTTTCATCCTCCTCATGTATTTCACACCATTTGAAGCTCTTCATATTTTTCACACCTTTTAAGGCTCTTCATGTTTTTCAACATTGTTTCATGCTCCTCCTGTTTTTCAGACCGTTTCAATCTCCTCATATTATTGACACCTTCGAAGCTGCTCATATTTTTCACACCTTTTGAAGCTGTTCATATATTTCACACCTTTTCAAACACTTCAAGTTTTTCAACACCACCTCATGCTCCTCCTATTTTTCAGACCGTTTCATCTCATCTTATTTTCGACACCTTTGGAAGCTCTTCATATTTTTCACACCTTTTGAAGCTCTTCATATTTTTCACACGTTTTCAGGCTTTTCATGTTTTTCAACACCGCTTCATGCTCCTCCTAAATTTCAGACCGTTTCATTCTCCTCATATTTTTCTCACATTTGAAGCTCTTCATATTTATCACACCTTTTTAGGCTCTTCATGTTTTTCAACACCACTTCATGCTCCTCCTGTTTTTCAGACCGTTTCATGCTCCTCATATTTTTGACACCTTTTGAAGCTCTTCATTTTTTTCACACCTTTTCAGGCTCTTCATGTTGTTCAACAACACTTCATGCTCCTCCTGTTTTTCAAACCGTTTCATGCTCCTCATATATTTGACTCCTTTTGAAGCTCTTCATATTTTTCACACCTTTACAGGCTCTTCATGTTTTTCAACACCTCTTTATGCTCCTCCTATATTTCAGACCGTTTCAACCTCCTCATATTTTGACAGCATTTGAAGCTCTTCATATTTTTCACACCTTATCAGGCTCTTCATGTTTTTGAACACCGTTTCATGCTCCTCATATTTTTGTGACCTTTTGAAGCGATCATACTTTTCACACCTTTTCATGCTCTTCATGTTTTTCAACACCACTTGGTGCTCCTCCTATTTTTCAGACCGTTTCATGCTCCTCATATATTTGACACCTTTTGAAGTTCTTCATATTTTTCACACCTTTTCAGGCTCTTCATGTTTTTGAACACCGTTTCATGCTGCTCCTATTTTTCATACCATTTCATACTCCTCATATTTTTGACACATTTTGAAGCTCTTCATATTTCTTACACCTTTTCAGGCTCTTCATGATTTTGAACACCGCTTCATGCTCCTTCTATTTTTCAGACCGTTTCATGCTCCTCATATATTTGATACCTTTTGAAGCTCTTCATATTTTTCACATCTTTTCAGGCTCTTCATGGTTTTGAAGAACACTTCATGCTTCTCCTATATTTCAGACCGCTTCTTGCTCCTCATATTTTTGACACGTTTTGAGGCTTTTCATATTTTTCACAAATTTTCAGGCTCTTCATGTATTTGAATACCGTTTCATGCTCCTCCTATTTTTCAGACCGTTTTATGCTCCTCATATTTTTGACACCTTTTGAAGATCTTCTTATTATTCACACCTTTTCAGGCTCTTCATGTTTTTGCACACCGCTTCATGCTCCTCGTATTTTTCAGACCGTTTCATGCTCCTCATGTATCTCACACCTTTTGAAGCTCTTCATATTTTTCACAACTTTTCAGGTTCTTCATGTTTTTGAACACCACTTCATGCACCTACTATTTTCAGACCGTTTCATGCTCCTCGTGTATTTCACACCTTTTGAAGCTCTTCATATTTTTCACACCTTTTTAGGCTCTTCATGTTTTTCAACACCACTTCATGCTCCTCCTGTTTTTCAGACCGTTTCATACTCCTCATATTTTTGACACCTTTTGAAGCTCTTCATATTTTTCACACCTTTTCAGGCTCTTCATGTTTTTCAACACCACTTCATGCTCCTCCTGTTTTTCAGACCGTTTCAACCTCCTCATATTTTTGACAGCATTTGAAGCTCTTCATATTTTTCACACCTTTTAAGGCTCTTCATGTTTTTCAACATTGTTTCATGCTCCTCATGTTTTTCAGACCGTTTCAATCTCCTCATATTATTGACACTTTTTGAAGCTGCTCATATTTTTCACACCTTTTGAAGCTGTTCATATATTTCACAACATTTCAAACACTTCATGTTTTCCAACACCACCTCATGCTCCTCCTATTTTTCAGACCTTTTGAAGCTCTTCATATTTTTCAATCCTTTTCATGCTCTTCAAGTTTTTCAACACCGTTTCATGCTCCTCCTATTTTTCAGACCAGTTCATGCTCCTCATATTTTTGACACATTTTTGAAACTCTTGATATTTTTCACACCTTTTCAGGCTCTTCATGTTTTTCAACACCGTTTCATGCTCCTCATATTTTTCAGACTGTTTCATGCTCCTCCTATTTTTGACACAATTTTGTAGCTCTTGATATTTTTCACACCTTTTCAGGCTCTTCACGTCTTACAACACCGTTTCATGCTCCTACTATTTTTCAGACCGTTTCATGCTCCTCCTATTTTTGACACCTTTTGAAGCTCTTCATATTTTTCACACGTTTTCAGGTTCTTCTTGTTTTTGAACAAAGCTTCATGCTCCTCCTATTTTTCACACCTATTGAAGCTCTTCATATATTTCACACCTTTTCAAGCTCTTCATGTGTTTGAACACCGCTTCATGCTCCTCCTATTTATCACATCTTTTGAAGCTCTTCATATATTTCACACCTTTTCAGGCTCTTCATATTTTTCAACAACACATCATGCTCCTCCTATTTTTCAGACCCTTTCATGCTCCTCATATTTTTGACACCTTTTGAAGCTCTTCATATTTTTCACACCTTGTCAGGCTCTTCATGTTTCTGAACACCGCTTCCTGCTCCACATATTTTTAAGACCGTTTCATGCTCCTCATATTTTTCACACATTTTCAGGCTCTTCATGTTTTTGAACACCATTTCATGCTTCTCAAATTTTGACACCTTTTGAAGCTCTTCATATATTTCACTCCTCTTCAGGCTCTTCGTGGTTTTCAACACCATTACATGCTCCTCCTATTTTTCAGACCATTTCATGCTCCTCATATTTTTGACACCTTTTGAAGCTCTTCATATTTTTCAAACCTTTTCAGGCTCTCCATGTTTTTCAGCACCATTTGATGCTCCTCCTATTTTCAGACTGTTTCATGCTCCTAATATTTTTCACACCTTTTCAGGCTATTCATTTTTTTCAACTCCACTTCATGCTCCTCCTATTTTTCAGACCGTTTCATGTTCCTCCTATTTGTGACACTTTTGAATCTCTTCATATATTTCACACCTTTCCAGGCTCTTCATGTTTTTCAACACCACTTCATGCTCCTCCTATTTTTGAGACCGTATCATGCTCCTCATATTTTTGACACATTTTGAAGCTCTTCATGTTTTTCAACTCCGCTTCATGCTCCTTCTATATTTGACACCTTTTGAAGCTCTTCATATTTTTCACACATTTTCAGGCTCTTCATGTTTTTCAACACCGTTTCATGCTCCTCCTATTTTTAAGACCGTTTCATGCTCCTCATATTTTTGACTATTTTGAAGCTCTTCATGTATTTCACACCTTTTCAGGCTCTTCATGTTTTTCAACACCGCTTCTTACTCCTCCTATTCTTCAGACGTTTTCATGCTCCTCATATTTTTGACACCTTTTGAAGCTCTTCATATATTTCACACCTTTTCAGGCTCCTCATGTTTTTCAACACCGCGTCATGCTCCTCCTGTTTTTCAGACCGTTTCATGCTCCTCATATTTTTGACACCTTTTGAAGCTCTTCTTATTTTTCACACCTTTTCAGGCTTTTCATGTTTTTCAACACCGCTTCATGCTCCTCCTATTTTTCAGACCGTTTCATTCTCGTTATATTATTGACAAGTTTTGAAGCTCTTCATATTTTTAACACCTTTTCAGGCTCTTCATGTTTTTGAAGACCGTTTCATGCTCCCCCTAATATTCAGAGCGTTTTATGCTCCTCATATTTTTGACACCTTTTGAAGCTCTTCATATATTTCACACCTTTTCAGGCTGTTTATGTTTTTTAACACCGCTTCATGCGGCTCCTCTTTTTCAGACCGTTTCATGCTCCTCATATATTTGACACGTTTTGAAGTTCTTCATATATTTCACACCTTTTCAGGCTCTTCATGTTTTTCAACACCGTTTCATGCTCCTCCTATTATTCAGACTGTTTCATGCTCCTCATAATTTTGACACCTTTTGAATCTCTTCATATTTTCACACCTTTTTAGGCTCTTCATGTTTTTGAACACCGCTTCATCCTCCTCTTATTTTTCAGACCGTTTCTTTCTCCTCATATTTTTCACAGCTTTTGAAGCTCTTTTTATTTTTCACACTTTTAATGCTCTTCATGTTTTTCAACACCGTTTCATGCTCGTCCTATATTTCAGACCGTTTCAAGTTCCTCATATTTTTGACACCTTTTGAAGCTCTTTATGTTATTCACAATTTTCATGCTCTTCATGTTTTTCAACAACGTTTCATGCTCCTCCTATTTTTCGTACCGTTTCTTCCTCCTCATATTTTTGACACCTTTTGAAGCTCTTTATATTTCTCACACTTTTAATGCTCTTCATTTTTTTCAACACCGTTTCATGCTTCTCCTTTTTTTCAGACCGTTTCATGCTCCTCATATTTTTGACACGTTTTGAAGCTCTTCTTATTTTTCACACTTTTTCGGTCTCTTCAGGATTTTGAAGACCGTTTCAGGCTAATCCTATTTTTCGAGAGTTTCATGCTCCTCATATTTTTGACACCTTTTGAAGCTCTTCATGTTTTTCAACATCGTTTCATGCTCCTCCTATTTTTCAGATTGTTTCATACTCTTCATATTTCTGACACCTTTTGAAGCTCTTCATGTTTTTCACAACTTTTCAGGCTCTTCATGTTTTTCAACACCGCTTCATGCTCCTCCAATTTTTCAGACCGTTCCATGCTCCTCATGTTTTTCACACCTTTTGAAGCTCCTGATATATTTCACACCTTTTGAAGCTCTTCATGTTTTTCACACCATTTGAAGCTCTTCATATGTTTCACACCTTTTCAGGCTCTTCATGTTTTTCAACACCACTTCATACTCGTCCTATTTTTCTGACCGTTTCTTTCTCCTCTCATTTTTGACACCTTTTGAAGCTCTTCATATTTTTCACACCTTTTGAAACTCTTCATATTTTTCACATCTTTTCAGGCTCTTCATGGTTTGTACACCGCTTAATGCTCCTCCTATGTTTCAGACCATTTCATGCTCCTCATATTTTTGACACCTTTGAAGCTCTTCATATTATTCACATCTTTTCAGGCTCTTCATGTTTTTCAACACCGTTTCATGCTCGTCCTATTTTTCAGACCGTTTCATGTTCCTCATATTTTTGACACCTTTTGAAGCTCTTTAGGTTATTCACAATTTTCATGCTCTTCATGTTTTTCAACAACGTTTCATGCTTCTCCTTTTTTTCAGACCGTTTCATGCTCCTCATATTTTTGACACGTTTTGAAGCTCTTCATGTTTTTCACAACTTTTCAGGCTCTTCATGTTTTTTAACACCGCTTCATGCTCCTCCAATTTTTCAGACCGTTCCATGCTCCTCATGTTTTTCACACCTTTTGAAGCTCCTCATATATTTCACACCTTTTGAAGCTCTTCATGTTTTTCACACCTTTTGAAGCTCTTCATATGTTTCACACCTTTTCAGGCTCTTCATGTTTTTCAACACCACTTCATACTCGTCCTAATTTTCTGACCGTTTCTTTCTCCTCTCATTTTTGACACCTTTTGAAGCTCTTCATATTTTTCACACCTTTTGAAGCTCTTCATATTTTTCACACCTTTTCAGACTCTTCATCTTTTTCCACACCGCTTCATGGTCCTCCTATTTTCAGACCGTTTCATGTTCCTCATATTATTGACATATTTTGAAACTCTTCATATTTTTCACACCTTTTCATGCTCTTCATGTTTTTCAACAACGCTTCATGCTCCTCCTATTTTTCAGACCGTTTCATGCTCTTCATTTTATTGACTCCTTTTGAAGCTCTTCATATATTTCACACCTTTTCAGACTCTTCATGTTTTTCAACGCCACTTCATGCTCCTCCTATTTTTAAGACCGTTTCATGCTCCTCTCATTTTTGACACGATTTGAAGCTCTTCATATTTTTCACACTTTTTGAAGCTCTTCATATTTTGCACATGTTTTCAGGCTTTTCATGTTTTTCAACACCGCTTCATGATCCTCCTATTTTACAGACCGTTTCATGCTCCTCATATTTTTGACACCTTTTGAAGCTCTTCATAATTTTAACACATTTTCAGGCTCTTCATGTTTTTCAACATGGCTCTATGCTCCTCCTGTTTTTCAAACCGTTTCATGCTCCTCATATTTTGGACACCGTTTGAAGCTCTTCATATATTTCACACATTTTCAGGCTCTTCATGATTCTGAACACCGCATCATGCTCCTTGTATTTTTCATACCGTTTCATGCTCCTCATATTTTTGACACCTTTTGAACCTCTTCATATTTTTCACACCTTTTCAGGCTCTTCATGTTTTTCAACACCGTTTCATGCTCCTCCTATTGTTCAGACCGTTTCATACTCCTCATATTTCTGACACAGTTTGAAGCTCTTCATATTTTTACACCTTTTGAGCTCTTCCTATTTTTCAAACCTTTTCGGGCTCTTCATGTTTTTCAACACTGCTTCATGCTCCTCCTATTTTCACACCGTTTCATGCTACTCTTAATTTTCACACCTTTAGAAGCTCCTCATATTTTTCAACCTTTTCAGGCTTTTCATGTTTTTCAACACCGCTTCATGTTCCTCCTATTCTTCAGACCGTTTCATGCTCCTCATATTTTTGACACGTTTTGAAGCTCTTCATATTTTTCACATCTTTCCAGGCACTTCATGTTTTTGAACACCTTTTCAGGCTTCTCATGTTTTTCGATACCGCTGCATGCTCCTCCTATTTTTCAGACCGTTTCATGCTCTTCATAATTTTGACACCTTTTGAAACTCTTCATAAATTTCACACCTTTTCAGGCTCTTCATGTTTTTGAACACCGTGTCATGCTCCTCATATTTTTCTGACCGTTTCATGCTCCTCATATTTTTGACACCTTTTGAAGCTCTTCATATTTTTCACACCTTTTCAGGCTCTTCATATTTTTCAACACCGCTTCATGCTCCTCCTATTTTTCAGACCGTTTCATGCTCCTCATAATTTTGACACCTTTTGAAGCTCTTCATATTTTTAACACATTTTCAGGCTCTTCATGATTCTGATCACCGCATCATGCTCCTTGTATTTTTCAGACCGTTTCATGCTCCTCATATTTTGGACACCGTTTCAAGCTCTTCATATATTTCACACATTTTCAGGCTCTTCATGATTCTGAACACCGCATCATGCTCCTGGTATTTTTCATACCGTTTAATGCTCCTCATATTTTTGACACGTTTTGAACCTCTTCATATTTTTCACACCTTTTCAGGCTCTTCATGTTTTTCAAAACCGTTTCATGTTCCTCCTATTGTTCAGACCATTTCATACTCCTCATATTTCTGACACCGTTTGAAGCTCTTCATATTTTTACACCTTTTGAGCTCTTCCTATTTTTCACACGTTTTCGGGCTCTTCATGTTTTTCAACACTGCTTCATGCTCCTCGTATTTTCACAAGGTTTCAAGCTACTCTTAATTTTCACACCTTTTGAAGCTCCTCATATTTTTCACACCTTTTCAGGCTTTTCATGTTTTTCAACACCGCTTCATGTTCCTCCTATTTTTCAGACCGATTCATACTCCTCATATTTCTGACACCGTTTGAAGCTCTTCATATTTTTACACCTTTTGAGCTCTTCCTATTTTTCACACGTTTTCGGGATCTTCATGTTTTTCAACACTGCTTCATGCTCCTCCTATTTTCACAACGTTTCAAGCTACTCTTAATTTTCACACCTTTTGAAGCTCCTCATATTTTTCACACCTTTTCAGGCTTTTCATGTTTTTCAACAACGCTTCATGCTCCTCCTATTTTTCAGACCGTTTCATGCTCTTCATTTTATTGA
This sequence comes from Dama dama, assembly GCF_033118175.1. NCBI lineage: Eukaryota > Metazoa > Chordata > Mammalia > Artiodactyla > Cervidae > Dama > Dama dama. Next base: position 652,347 of record NW_026870993.1, on the reverse strand, counting down.
CTCCTTTTGAAGCTCTTCATATATTTCACACCTTTTCAGACTCTTCATGTTTTTCAACACCACTTCATGCTCCTCCTATTTTTAAGACCGTTTCATGCTCCTCTCATTTTTGACACGATTTGAAGCTCTTCATATTTTTCACACTTTTTGAAGCTCTTCATATTTTGCACAAGTTTTCAGGCTTTTCATGTTTTTCAACACCGCTTCATGATCCTCCTATTTTACAGACCGTTTCATGCTCCTCATATTTTTGACACCTTTTGAAGCTCTTCATATTTTTAACACATTTTCAGGCTCTTCAAGTTTTTGAACACCGCTTCATGCTACTCCTATTTTTCACACCTTTTGAAGCTCTTCATATTTTTCAATCCTTTTCATGCTCTTCAAGTTTTTCAACACTGTTTCATGCTCGTCCTATTTTTCAGACCAGTTCATGCTCCTCATATTTTTGACACATTTTTGAAACTCTTGATATTTTTCACACCTTTTCAGGCTCTTCATGTTTTTCAACACCGTTTCATGCTCCTCATATTTTTCAGACTGTTTCATGCTCCTCCTATTTTTGACACAATTTTGTAGCTCTTGATATTTTTCACACCTTTTCAGGCTCTTCACGTCTTACAACACCGTTTCATGCTCCTACTATTTTTCAGACCGTTTCATGCTCCTCCTATTTTTGACACCTTTTGAAGCTCTTCATATTTTTCACACGTTTTCAGGTTCTTCTTGTTTTTGAACAAAGCTTCATGCTCCTCCTATTTTTCACACCTATTGAAGCTCTTCATATATTTCACACCTTTTCAAGCTCTTCATGTGTTTGAACACCGCTTCATGCTCCTCCTATTTATCACATCTTTTGAAGCTCTTCATATATTTCACACCTTTTCAGGCTCTTCATATTTTTCAACAACACATCATGCTCCTCCTATTTTTCAGACCCTTTCATGCTCCTCATATTTTTGACACCTTTTGAAGCTCTTCATATTTTTCACACCTTGTCAGGCTCTTCATGTTTCTGAACACCGCTTCCTGCTCCACATATTTTTAAGACCGTTTCATGCTCCTCATATTTTTCACACATTTTCAGGCTCTTCATGTTTTTGAACACCATTTCATGCTTCTCAAATTTTGACACCTTTTGAAGCTCTTCATATATTTCACTCCTCTTCAGGCTCTTCGTGGTTTTCAACACCATTACATGCTCCTCCTATTTTTCAGACCATTTCATGCTCCTCATATTTTTGACACCTTTTGAAGCTCTTCATATTTTTCAAACCTTTTCAGGCTCTCCATGTTTTTCAGCACCATTTGATGCTCCTCCTATTTTCAGACTGTTTCATGCTCCTAATATTTTTCACACCTTTTCAGGCTATTCATTTTTTTCAACTCCACTTCATGCTCCTCCTATTTTTCAGACCGTTTCATGTTCCTCCTATTTGTGACACTTTTGAATCTCTTCATATATTTCACACCTTTCCAGGCTCTTCATGTTTTTCAACACCACTTCATGCTCCTCCTATTTTTGAGACCGTATCATGCTCCTCATATTTTTGACACATTTTGAAGCTCTTCATGTTTTTCAACTCCGCTTCATGCTCCTTCTATATTTGACACCTTTTGAAGCTCTTCATATTTTTCACACATTTTCAGGCTCTTCATGTTTTTCAACACCGTTTCATGCTCCTCCTATTTTTAAGACCGTTTCATGCTCCTCATATTTTTGACTATTTTGAAGCTCTTCATGTATTTCACACCTTTTCAGGCTCTTCATGTTTTTCAACACCGCTTCTTACTCCTCCTATTCTTCAGACGTTTTCATGCTCCTCATATTTTTGACACCTTTTGAAGCTCTTCATATATTTCACACCTTTTCAGGCTCCTCATGTTTTTCAACACCGCGTCATGCTCCTCCTGTTTTTCAGACCGTTTCATGCTCCTCATATTTTTGACACCTTTTGAAGCTCTTCTTATTTTTCACACCTTTTCAGGCTTTTCATGTTTTTCAACACCGCTTCATGCTCCTCCTATTTTTCAGACCGTTTCATTCTCGTTATATTATTGACAAGTTTTGAAGCTCTTCATATTTTTAACACCTTTTCAGGCTCTTCATGTTTTTGAAGACCGTTTCATGCTCCCCCTAATATTCAGAGCGTTTTATGCTCCTCATATTTTTGACACCTTTTGAAGCTCTTCATATATTTCACACCTTTTCAGGCTGTTTATGTTTTTTAACACCGCTTCATGCGGCTCCTCTTTTTCAGACCGTTTCATGCTCCTCATATATTTGACACGTTTTGAAGTTCTTCATATATTTCACACCTTTTCAGGCTCTTCATGTTTTTCAACACCGTTTCATGCTCCTCCTATTATTCAGACTGTTTCATGCTCCTCATAATTTTGACACCTTTTGAATCTCTTCATATTTTCACACCTTTTTAGGCTCTTCATGTTTTTGAACACCGCTTCATCCTCCTCTTATTTTTCAGACCGTTTCTTGCTCCTCATATTTTTGACACCTTTTGAATCTCTTCATATATTTCACACCTTTTCAGGCTCCTCATGTTTTTCAACACCGCGTCATGCTCCTCCTGTTTTTCAGACCGTTTCATGTTCCTCATATTTTTGACACCTTTTGAAGCTCTTTAGGTTATTCACAATTTTCATGCTCTTCATGTTTTTCAACAACGTTTCATGCTTCTCCTTTTTTTCAGACCGTTTCATGCTCCTCATATTTTTGACACGTTTTGAAGCTCTTCATGTTTTTCACAACTTTTCAGGCTCTTCATGTTTTTTAACACCGCTTCATGCTCCTCCAATTTTTCAGACCGTTCCATGCTCCTCATGTTTTTCACACCTTTTGAAGCTCCTCATATATTTCACACCTTTTGAAGCTCTTCATGTTTTTCACACCTTTTGAAGCTCTTCATATGTTTCACACCTTTTCAGGCTCTTCATGTTTTTCAACACCACTTCATACTCGTCCTATTTTTCTGACCGTTTCTTTCTCCTCTCATTTTTGACACCTTTTGAAGCTCTTCATATTTTTCACACCTTTTGAAGCTCTTCATATTTTTCACACCTTTTCAGACTCTTCATCTTTTTCCACACCGCTTCATGTTCCTCCTATTTTCAGACCGTTTCATGTTCCTCATATTATTGACATATTTTGAAACTCTTCATATTTTTCACACCATTTCATGCTCTTCATGTTTTTCAACAACGCTTCATGCTCCTCCTATTTTTCAGACCGTTTCATGCTCTTCATTTTATTGACTCCTTTTGAAGCTCTTCATATATTTCACACCTTTTCAGACTCTTCATGTTTTTCAACACCACTTCATGCTCCTCCTATTTTTAAGACCGTTTCATGCTCCTCTCATTTTTGACACGATTTGAAGCTCTTCATATTTTTCACACTTTTTGAAGCTCTTCATATTTTGCACATGTTTTCAGGCTTTTCATGTTTTTCAACACCGCTTCATGATCCTCCTATTTTACAGACCGTTTCATGCTCCTCATATTTTTGACACCTTTTGAAGCTCTTCATAATTTTAACACATTTTCAGGCTCTTCATGTTTTTCAACATGGCTCTATGCTCCTCCTGTTTTTCAAACCGTTTCATGCTCCTCATATTTTGGACACCGTTTGAAGCTCTTCATATATTTCACACATTTTCAGGCTCTTCATGATTCTGAACACCGCATCATGCTCCTTGTATTTTTCATACCGTTTCATGCTCCTCATATTTTTGACACCTTTTGAACCTCTTCATATTTTTCACACCTTTTCAGGCTCTTCATGTTTTTCAACACCGTTTCATGCTCCTCCTATTGTTCAGACCGTTTCATACTCCTCATATTTCTGACACAGTTTGAAGCTCTTCATATTTTTACACCTTTTGAGCTCTTCCTATTTTTCAAACCTTTTCGGGCTCTTCATGTTTTTCAAAACTGCTTCATGCTCCTCCTATTTTCACACCGTTTCATGCTACTCTTAATTTTCACACCTTTAGAAACTCCTCATATTTTTCAACCTTTTCAGGCTTTTCATGTTTTTCAACACCGCTTCATGTTCCTCCTATTCTTCAGACCGTTTCATGCTCCTCATATTTTTGACACGTTTTGAAGCTCTTCATATTTTTCACATCTTTCCAGGCACTTCATGTTTTTGAACACCTTTTCAGGCTTCTCATGTTTTTCGATACCGCTGCATGCTCCTCCTATTTTTCAGACCGTTTCATGCTCTTCATAATTTTGACACCTTTTGAAACTCTTCATAAATTTCACACCTTTTCAGGCTCTTCATGTTTTTGAACACCGTGTCATGCTCCTCATATTTTTCTGACCGTTTCATGCTCCTCATATTTTTGACACCTTTTGAAGCTCTTCATATTTTTCACACCTTTTCAGGCTCTTCATATTTTTCAACACCGCTTCATGCTCCTCCTATTTTTCAGACCGTTTCATGCTCCTCATAATTTTGACACCTTTTGAAGCTCTTCATATTTTTAACACATTTTCAGGCTCTTCATGATTCTGATCACCGCATCATGCTCCTTGTATTTTTCAGACCGTTTCATGCTCCTCATATTTTGGACACCGTTTCAAGCTCTTCATATATTTCACACATTTTCAGGCTCTTCATGATTCTGAACACCGCATCATGCTCCTGGTATTTTTCATACCGTTTAATGCTCCTCATATTTTTGACACGTTTTGAACCTCTTCATATTTTTCACACCTTTTCAGGCTCTTCATGTTTTTCAAAACCGTTTCATGTTCCTCCTATTGTTCAGACCATTTCATACTCCTCATATTTCTGACACCGTTTGAAGCTCTTCATATTTTTACACCTTTTGAGCTCTTCCTATTTTTCACACGTTTTCGGGCTCTTCATGTTTTTCAACACTGCTTCATGCTCCTCCTATTTTCACAAGGTTTCAAGCTACTCTTAATTTTCACACCTTTTGAAGCTCCTCATATTTTTCACACCTTTTCAGGCTTTTCATGTTTTTCAACACCGCTTCATGTTCCTCCTATTTTTCAGACCGTTTCATACTCCTCATATTTCTGACACCGTTTGAAGCTCTTCATATTTTTACACCTTTTGAGCTCTTCCTATTTTTCACACGTTTTCGGGATCTTCATGTTTTTCAACACTGCTTCATGCTCCTCCTATTTTCACAACGTTTCAAGCTACTCTTAATTTTCACACCTTTTGAAGCTCCTCATATTTTTCACACCTTTTCAGGCTTTTCATGTTTTTCAACAACGCTTCATGCTCCTCCTATTTTTCAGACCGTTTCATGCTCTTCATTTTATTGACTCCTTTTGAAGCTCTTCATATATTTCACACCTTTTCAGACTCTTCATGTTTTTCAACACCACTTCATGCTCCTCCTATTTTTAAGACCGTTTCATGCTCCTCTCATTTTTGACACGATTTGAAGCTCTTCATATTTTTCACACTTTTTGAAGCTCTTCATATTTTGCACAAGTTTTCAGGCTTTTCATGTTTTTCAACACCGCTTCATGATCCTCCTATTTTACAGACCGTTTCATGCTCCTCATATTTTTGACACCTTTTGAAGCTCTTCATATTTTTAACACATTTTCAGGCTCTTCAAGTTTTTGAACACCGCTTCATGCTACTCCTATTTTTCACACCTTTTGAAGCTCTTCATATTTTTCAATCCTTTTCATGCTCTTCAAGTTTTTCAACACTGTTTCATGCTCCTCCTATTTTTCAGACCAGTTCATGCTCCTCATATTTTTGACACATTTTTGAAACTCTTGATATTTTTCACACCTTTTCAGGCTCTTCATGTTTTTCAACACCGTTTCATGCTCCTCATATTTTTCAGACTGTTTCATGCTCCTCCTATTTTTGACACAATTTTGTAGCTCTTGATATTTTTCACACCTTTTCAGGCTCTTCACGTCTTACAACACCGTTTCATGCTCCTACTATTTTTCAGACCGTTTCATGCTCCTCCTATTTTTGACACCTTTTGAAGCTCTTCATATTTTTCACACGTTTTCAGGTTCTTCTTGTTTTTGAACAAAGCTTCATGCTCCTCCTATTTTTCACACCTATTGAAGCTCTTCATATATTTCACACCTTTTCAAGCTCTTCATGTGTTTGAACACCGCTTCATGCTCCTCCTATTTATCACATCTTTTGAAGCTCTTCATATATTTCACACCTTTTCAGGCTCTTCATATTTTTCAACAACACATCATGCTCCTCCTATTTTTCAGACCCTTTCATGCTCCTCATATTTTTGACATCTTTTGAAGCTCTTCATATTTTTCACACCTTGTCAGGCTCTTCATGTTTCTGAACACCGCTTCCTGCTCCACATATTTTTAAGACCGTTTCATGCTCCTCATATTTTTCACACATTTTCAGGCTCTTCATGTTTTTGAACACCATTTCATGCTTCTCAAATTTTGACACCTTTTGAAGCTCTTCATATATTTCACTCCTCTTCAGGCTCTTCGTGGTTTTCAACACCATTACATGCTCCTCCTATTTTTCAGACCATTTCATGCTCCTCATATTTTTGACACCTTTTGAAGCTCTTCATATTTTTCAAACCTTTTCAGGCTCTCCATGTTTTTCAGCACCATTTGATGCTCCTCCTATTTTCAGACTGTTTCATGCTCCTAATATTTTTCACACCTTTTCAGGCTATTCATTTTTTTCAACTCCACTTCATGCTCCTCCTATTTTTCAGACCGTTTCATGTTCCTCCTATTTGTGACACTTTTGAATCTCTTCATATATTTCACACCTTTCCAGGCTCTTCATGTTTTTCAACACCACTTCATGCTCCTCCTATTTTTGAGACCGTATCATGCTCCTCATATTTTTGACACATTTTGAAGCTCTTCATGTTTTTCAACTCCGCTTCATGCTCCTTCTATATTTGACACCTTTTGAAGCTCTTCATATTTTTCACACATTTTCAGGCTCTTCATGTTTTTCAACACCATTTCATGCTCCTCCTATTTTTAAGACCGTTTCATGCTCCTCATATTTTTGACTATTTTGAAGCTCTTCATGTATTTCACACCTTTTCAGGCTCTTCATGTTTTTCAACACCGCTTCTTACTCCTCCTATTCTTCAGACGTTTTCATGCTCCTCATATTTTTGACACCTTTTGAAGCTCTTCATATATTTCACACCTTTTCAGGCTCCTCATGTTTTTCAACACCGCGTCATGCTCCTCCTGTTTTTCAGACCGTTTCATGCTCCTCATATTTTTGACACCTTTTGAAGCTCTTCTTATTTTTCACACCTTTTCAGGCTTTTCATGTTTTTCAACACCGCTTCATGCTCCTCCTATTTTTCAGACCGTTTCATTCTCGTTATATTATTGACAAGTTTTGAAGCTCTTCATATTTTTAACACCTTTTCAGGCTCTTCATGTTTTTGAAGACCTTTTCATGCTCCCCCTAATATTCAGAGCGTTTTATGCTCCTCATATTTTTCACACCTTTTGAAGCTCTTCATATATTTCACACCTTTTCAGGCTGTTTATGTTTTTTAACACCGCTTCATGCGGCTCCTCTTTTTCAGACCGTTTCATGCTCCTCATATATTTGACACGTTTTGAAGTTCTTCATATATTTCACAACTTTTCAGGCTCTTCTTTTTTTCAACACCGATTCTTGCTTCTCCTAATTTCAGACCGTTTCATGTTCCTCATATTTTTGACAACTTTTGAAGCGCTTCATGTTTTTCACACCTTTTCAGGCTCTTCACTTTTCAACACCGCTTCATGCTCCTCCTATTTTTCAGACCGTATCATGCTCCTCATACTTTTGAAAACTTTTGAAGCTCTTCATATATTTCACACCTTTTCAGGCTCTTCATGTTTTGCAACACCGTTTCATGCTCCTCCTATTTTTCAGACCGTTTCATGCTCCTCATATATTTGACTCCTTTTGAAGCTCTTCATATTATTCACACCTTTTCAGGCTCTTCATGTTTTTCAACACCACTTCATGCTCTTCCTATTTTTCAAACTGTTTCATGCTCCTCCTATTTTTGACACCTTTTGAACGTCTTCATATATTTCACACCTTTTCAGGCTCTTCATGTTTTTCAACACCGCTTCATGCTCCTCCTATTTTTCAGACCGTTTCATGCTCCTTATATTTTTGAATTCTTTTGAAGCTCTTCATCTATTTCACTCCTTTTTAGGCTCTTCGTGTTTTTCAACACCGTTTCATGCTCCTCCTATTTTTCAGAACGCTTCATGCTCCTCATATTTTTGACACATTTTGTAGCTCTTCATATATTTCACACCTTTTCAGGCTCTTCATGTTTTTCAACACCGCTTCATGCTCTTCCTATTTTTAAGACAGTTTCATGCGCATCATAATTTTGAAACCTTATGAAGCTCTTCATATTTTTCACACATTTTCAGTCTCTTCATGTTTTTCCACACCGTTTCAGGCTGCTCCTATTTTTCAGAACGCTTCATGCTCCTTATATATTTGACACCATTTGAAGCTCTTCATATTTTTCACTCCTTTTTAGGCTCTTCGTCTTATTCAAAACGGTTTCATGCTCCTCCTATTTTTCAGAATGCTTCATGCTCCTCATATTTTTGACACCTTTTGAAGCTCTTCATATTTTTCACACCATTTCAGGCTCTTCATGTTTCTGAACACCGTTTCATGCTCCTCATATTTTTACATGTTTTGAAACTCTTCATATTTTTCACACCTTTTCAGGCTCTTCATATTTTTCAACACCGCTTCATGGTCCTCCTATTTTTCAGACCGTTTCATGCTCCTCATATTTTTGACACATTTTGTAGCTCTTCATATATTTCACACCTTTTCAGGCTCTTCATGTTTTTCAACACCGCTTCATGGTCTTCCTATTTTTAAGACAGTTTCATGCGCATCATAATTTTGAAACCTTTTGAAGCTCTTCATATTTTTCACACATTTTCAGTCTCTTCATGTTTTTCCACACCGTTTCAGGCTGCTCCTATTTTTCAGACCGTTTCATGCTCCTTATATATTTGACACCTTTTGAAGCTCTTCATATTTTTCACTCCTTTTTAGGCTCTTCATGTTTTTCAACACCGTTTCATGCTCCTAATGTTTTTCAGACCGTTTCATGCTCCTCATATTTTTGACACCTTTTGAAGCTCTTCATATTTTTCACACCTTTTCAGGCTCTTAATGATTTTGAACACCGTTTCATTTTCCTCCTATTTTTCAGACCGTTTCATGCTCCTCATATTTTTGACACCTTTTGAAGCTCTTCATATTTTTCACACCTTTTCAGTATCTTCAAGTTTTTGAACACCGCTTCATGCTCCTCATATTTTTCACACCTTCTGAAGCTCTTCATATTTTTCACAACTTTTCAGGCTCTTCATGTTTTTGAACACCGTTACATGCTCCTCCTATTTTTCATACCGTTTCATGCTCCTCATATTTTTGCCACTTTTTGAAGCTCTTCATAATTTTCACCCCTGTTCATTATCTTCAAGTTTTTGATAACCGCTTTATGCTTCTCATATTTTTCACACCTTTTGAAGCGCTTCATATTTTTCACATGTTTTCAGGATCTTCATGTTTTTGAACACCATTTCATGCTCCTACTATGTTTCAGACCGTTTCATGCTCTTCATGTTTTTCAAGACCGTTTCATGCTCCTCATATTTTTGACACCTTTTGAAGCTCTTCATATTTTTCACACCTTTTCAGGCTCTTCATGTTTTGAACACCACTTCATGCTCCTCCTATTTTTCAGACCGCTTCATGCTCCTCATATTTTTGACACCTTTTGAAGCTCTTCATATATTTCACCCCTTTTCAGGCTCTTCATGATTTTGAACAGCGCTTCGTGCTCCTCCTATTTTTCAGACCGTTTCATGCTCCTCATATTTTTGCTACGTTTTGAAGGCTTCATATTATTCACACCTTTCAGGCTCTTCATGTTTTTGAACACCCTTCCATGCTCAACCTACTTTTCAGACCATTTCATGTTCCTCATATTTTTGAAACCCTTTAAGCTCTTCATATTTTTAACGCATTTTCAGGCTCTTAAAGTTTTTGAACACCGCTTCAGGCTACTCCTATTTTTCACACCTTTTGAAGCTCTTCATATTTTTCAATCCTTTTCATGCTCTTCATGTTTTTCAACACCGTTTCATGCTCCTCCTATTTTTCAGCCCGGTTCATGCTCCTCATATTTTTGACACCTTTTGAAGCTCTTGATATTTTTCACACATTTTCAGGCTCTTCATGTTTTTCACCACCGTTTCATGCTCCTCCTATTTTTCAGACTGTTTCATGCTCCTCCTATTTTTGACACATTTTTGAAGCTCTTGATATTTTTCACACGTTTTCAGGCTCTTCATGTTTTTCAACACCGTTTCATGCTCCTCCTATTTTCAGACCGTTTCATGCTCCTCATATTTTTCACACCTTTTGAAGCTCTTCATATTTTTCACACCTTTTGAAGCTCTTCATATTTTTCAAACCTTTTCAGTCTCTTCATGGTTTTCAACACCACTTCATGCTACTCCTATATTTCAGATCGTTTCATGCTCCTCATATTTTTGACACCTTTTGAAGCTCTTCATATTTTTCACACCTTTTCATGTTCTTCATGTTTTCAACACCGTTTCATGCTCCTCCTATTTTTCAGACCGTTTCATGCTCCTCATATTTTTCACACCTTGTGAAGCTCTTCATATTTTTCACACCTTTTCAGGCTCTTCATGTTTCTGAACACCATTTCATGCTCCTCCTATTTTACACACCGTTTCATGCTCCTCATATATTTCACACCTTTTGAAGCTCTTCATATATTTCACACCTTTTCAGGCTCTTCATGTTTTTGAACACCGCTTCATGCTCCTCCTATTTTTAAGATCGTTTCATGATCCTCATATTTTGACACCTTTTGAAGGTCTTCATATTTTTTCACACCTTTTCAGGCTCTTCATGTTTTTCAACACCGCTTCATGCTCCTCCTATTTTTCAGCCCGTTTCATGCTCTTCATATTTTTGACACCTTTTAAGCTCTTCATATATTTCACACCTTTTCAGGCTCTTCATGTTTTTGAACACCGCTTCATGCTCCTCCTATTTTTAAGATCGTTTCATGATCCTCATATTTTGACACCTTTTGAAGGTCTTCATATTTTTTCACACCTTTTCAGGCTCTTCATGTTTTTCAACACTGCTTCATGCTCCTCCTATTTTTCATACCATTTCATGCTCCTCATATTTTTGACACCTTTTAAGCTCTTCATATTTTTCACAGATTTTCAGGCTCTTCAAGTTTTTGAACACCGCTTCATGCTACTCCTATTTTTCAGACCGTTATAGCCTCCTCATATTTTTGACACCATTTGAAGCTCTTCATATTTTTCACACCTTTTCAGGGTCTTCATGTTTTTGAACACCGCTTCATGCTACTCCTATTTTTCAGACCATTTCATGTTCCTCATATTTTTGACACCTTTTAAGCTCTTCATATTTTTAACACATTTTCAGGCTCTTCAAGATTTGGAACACCGCTTCATGCTACTCCTATTTTAGACACCATTTGAAGCTCTTCATATTTTTCACACCATTTCAGGCTCTTCATGTTTCTGAACACCGTTTCATGCTCCTCATATTTTTACATGTTTTGAAACTCTTCATATTTTTCACACCTTTTCAGGCGCTTCAGGTTTTCAACACCGTTTCATGCTCCTCCTATTTTTCAGACCGTTTCCTGCTCCTCATATTTTGACACCTTTGGAAGCTCTTCATATTTTTCACATCTTTTCAGTATCTTCAAGTTTTTGAACACCGTTTCATGCTCCTCCTATTTTTCAGACCGTTTCCTGCTCCTCATATTTTTGACAACTTTTGGAGCTCTTCATATTTTTCACACCTTTTCAGGCTCTGCATGTTTTGAACACTCCTTCATGCTCCTCCTATGTTTCAGACCGTTTCATGCTCCTCATATTTTTTCACCTTTTGAAGCTCTTCATATGTTTCACACATTTTCAGACCCTTCATGTTTTTCAACACCGCTTTATGCTGCACCTATTTTTCAGAACAGTTTCATGCTCCTCATATTTTTGACACTTTTTGAACCTCTTCATAATTTTCACACCTTGTCAGGCTCTTCATGTTTTTGAACACCGCTTCATGCTCCACATATTTTTAAGACCGTTTCATGCTCCTCATATTTTTCACACATTTTCAGGCTCTTCATGTTTTTGAACACCATTTCATGCTTCTCATATTTATGACACCTTTTGAAGCTCTTCATATATTTCACTCCTCTTCAGGCTCTTCGTGGTTTTCAACACCATTACATGCTCCTCCTATTTTTCAGACCATTTCATGCTCCTCATATTTTTGACACCTTTTGAAGCTCTTCATATTTTTCAAACCTTTTCAGGCTCTCCATGTTTTTCAGCACCATTTGATGCTCCTCCTATTTTCAGACTGTTTCATGCTCCTAATATTTTTCACACCTTTTCAGGCTATTCATTTTTTTCAACTTCACTTCATGCTCCTCCTATTTTTCAGACCGTTTCATGTTCCTCCTATTTGTGACACTTTTGAATCTCTTCATATATTTCACACCTTTCCAGGCTCTTCATGTTTTTCAACACTGCTTCAGGCTCCTCCTATTTTTGAGACCGTATCATGCTCCTCATATTTTTGACACATTTTGAAGCTCTTCATGTTTTTCAACTCCGCTTCATGCTCCTTCTATTTTTGACACCTTTTGAAGCTCTTCATATTTTTCACACCTTTTGAAACTCTTCATATTTTTCACATCTTTTCAGGCTCTTCATGGTTTGTACACCGCTTAATGCTCCTCCTATTTTTCAGACCATTTCATGCTCCTCATATTTTTGACACCTTTGAAGCTCTTCATATTATTCACATCTTTTCAGGCTCTTCATGTTTTTCAACACCGTTTCATGCTCGTCCTATTTTTCAGACCGTTTCATGTTCCTCATATTTTTGACACCTTTTGAAGCTCTTTAGGTTATTCACAATTTTCATGCTCTTCATGTTTTTCAACAACGTTTCATGCTTCTCCTTTTTTTCAGACCGTTTCATGCTCCTCATATTTTTGACACGTTTTGAAGCTCTTCATGTTTTTCACAACTTTTCAGGCTCTTCATGTTTTTTAACACCGCTTCATGCTCCTCCAATTTTTCAGACCGTTCCATGCTCCTCATGTTTTTCACACCTTTTGAAGCTCCTCATATATTTCACACCTTTTGAAGCTCTTCATGTTTTTCACACCTTTTGAAGCTCTTCATATGTTTCACACCTTTTCAGGCTCTTCATGTTTTTCAACACCACTTCATACTCGTCCTATTTTTCTGACCGTTTCTTTCTCATCTCATTTTTCACACCTTTTGAAGCTCTTCATATTTTTCACACCTTTTGAAGCTCTTCATATTTTTCACACCTTTTCAGACTCTTCATCTTTTTCCACACCGCTTCATGTTCCTCCTATTTTCAGACCGTTTCATGTTCCTCATATTATTGACATATTTTGAAACTCTTCATATTTTTCACACCTTTTCATGCTCTTCATGTTTTTCAACAACGCTTCATGCTCCTCCTATTTTTCAGACCGTTTCATGCTCTTCATTTTATTGACTCCTTTTGAAGCTCTTCATATATTTCACACCTTTTCAGACTCTTCATGTTTTTCAACACCACTTCATGCTCCTCCTATTTTTAAGACCGTTTCATGCTCCTCTCATTTTTGACACGATTTGAAGCTCTTCATATTTTTCACACTTTTTGAAGCTCTTCATATTTTGCACATGTTTTCAGGCTTTTCATGTTTTTCAACACCGCTTCATGATCCTCCTATTTTACAGACCGTTTCATGCTCCTCATATTTTTGACACCTTTTGAAGCTCTTCATAATTTTAACACATTTTCAGGCTCTTCATGTTTTTCAACATGGCTCTATGCTCCTCCTGTTTTTCAAACCGTTTCATGCTCCTCATATTTTGGACACCGTTTGAAGCTCTTCATATATTTCACACATTTTCAGGCTCTTCATGATTCTGAACACCGCATCATGCTCCTTGTATTTTTCATACCGTTTCATGCTCCTCATATTTTTGACACCTTTTGAACCTCTTCATATTTTTCACACCTTTTCAGGCTCTTCATGTTTTTCAACACCGTTTCATGCTCCTCCTATTGTTCAGACCGTTTCATACTCCTCATATTTCTGACACAGTTTGAAGCTCTTCATATTTTTACACCTTTTGAGCTCTTCCTATTTTTCAAACCTTTTCGGGCTCTTCATGTTTTTCAACACTGCTTCATGCTCCTCCTATTTTCACACCGTTTCATGCTACTCTTAATTTTCACACCTTTAGAAGCTCCTCATATTTTTCAACCTTTTCAGGCTTTTCATGTTTTTCAACACCGCTTCATGTTCCTCCTATTCTTCAGACCGTTTCATGCTCCTCATATTTTTGACACGTTTTGAAGCTCTTCATATTTTTCACATCTTTCCAGGCACTTCATGTTTTTGAACACCTTTTCAGGCTTCTCACGTTTTTCGATACCGCTGCATGCTCCTCCTATTTTTCAGACCGTTTCATGCTCTTCATTATTTTGACACCTTTTGAAACTCTTCATAAATTTCACACCTTTTCAGGCTCTTCATGTTTTTGAACACCGTGTCATGCTCCTCATATTTTTCTGACCGTTTCATGCTCCTCATATTTTTGACACCTTTTGAAGCTCTTCATATTTTTCACACCTTTTCAGGCTCTTCATATTTTTCAACACCGCTTCATGCTCCTCCTATTTTTCAGACCGTTTCATGCTCCTCATCATTTTGACACCTTTTGAAGCTCTTCATATTTTTAACACATTTTCAGGCTCTTCATGATTCTGATCACCGCATCATGCTCCTTGTATTTTTCAGACCGTTTCATGCTCCTCATATTTTGGACACCGTTTCAAGCTCTTCATATATTTCACACATTTTCAGGCTCTTCATGATTCTGAACACCGCATCATGCTCCTGGTATTTTTCATACCGTTTAATGCTCCTCATATTTTTGACACGTTTTGAACCTCTTCATATTTTTCACACCTTTTCAGGCTCTTCATGTTTTTCAAAACCGTTTCATGTTCCTCCTATTGTTCAGACCATTTCATACTCCTCATATTTCTGACACCGTTTGAAGCTCTTCATATTTTTACACCTTTTGAGCTCTTCCTATTTTTCACACGTTTTCGGGCTCTTCATGTTTTTCAACACTGCTTCATGCTCCTCCTATTTTCACAAGGTTTCAAGCTACTCTTAATTTTCACACCTTTTGAAGCTCCTCATATTTTTCACACCTTTTCAGGCTTTTCATGTTTTTCAACACCGCTTCATGTTCCTCCTATTTTTCAGACCGTTTCATACTCCTCATATTTCTGACACTGTTTGAAGCTCTTCATATTTTTACACCTTTTGAGCTCTTCCTATTTTTCACACGTTTTCGGGATCTTCATGTTTTTCAACACTGCTTCATGCTCCTCCTATTTTCACAACGTTTCAAGCTACTCTTAATTTTCACACCTTTTGAAGCTCCTCATATTTTTCACACCTTTTCAGGCTTTTCATGTTTTTCAACAACGCTTCATGCTCCTCCTATTTTTCAGACCGTTTCATGCTCTTCATTTTATTGACTCCTTTTGAAGCTCTTCATATATTTCACACCTTTTCAGACTCTTCATGTTTTTCAACACCACTTCATGCTCCTCCTATTTTTAAGACCGTTTCATGCTCCTCTCATTTTTGACACGATTTGAAGCTCTTCATATTTTTCACACTTTTTGAAGCTCTTCATATTTTGCACAAGTTTTCAGGCTTTTCATGTTTTTCAACACCGCTTCATGATCCTCCTATTTTACAGACCGTTTCATGCTCCTCATATTTTTGACACCTTTTGAAGCTCTTCATATTTTTAACACATTTTCAGGCTCTTCAAGTTTTTGAACACCGCTTCATGCTACTCCTATTTTTCACACCTTTTGAAGCTCTTCATATTTTTCAATCCTTTTCATGCTCTTCAAGTTTTTCAACACCGTTTCATGCTCCTCCTATTTTTCAGACCAGTTCATGCTCCTCATATTTTTGACACATTTTTGAAACTCTTGATATTTTTCACACCTTTTCAGGCTCTTCATGTTTTTCAACACCGTTTCATGCTCCTCATATTTTTCAGACTGTTTCATGCTCCTCCTATTTTTGACACAATTTTGTAGCTCTTGATATTTTTCACACCTTTTCAGGCTCTTCACGTCTTACAACACCGTTTCATGCTCCTACTATTTTTCAGACCGTTTCATGCTCCTCCTATTTTTGACACCTTTTGAAGCTCTTCATATTTTTCACACGTTTTCAGGTTCTTCTTGTTTTTGAACAAAGCTTCATGCTCCTCCTATTTTTCACACCTATTGAAGCTCTTCATATATTTCACACCTTTTCAAGCTCTTCATGTGTTTGAACACCGCTTCATGCTCCTCCTATTTATCACATCTTTTGAAGCTCTTCATATATTTCACACCTTTTCAGGCTCTTCATATTTTTCAACAACACATCATGCTCCTCCTA
Source organism: Dama dama (assembly GCF_033118175.1). Lineage (NCBI taxonomy): Eukaryota > Metazoa > Chordata > Mammalia > Artiodactyla > Cervidae > Dama > Dama dama. The sequence continues at coordinate 635,701 of NW_026870993.1, read as the reverse complement.
TTTTTCAGACCCTTTCATGCTCCTCATATTTTTGACACCTTTTGAAGCTCTTCATATTTTTCACACCTTGTCAGGCTCTTCATGTTTCTGAACACCGCTTCCTGCTCCACATATTTTTAAGACCGTTTCATGCTCCTCATATTTTTCACACATTTTCAGGCTCTTCATGTTTTTGAACACCATTTCATGCTTCTCAAATTTTGACACCTTTTGAAGCTCTTCATATATTTCACTCCTCTTCAGGCTCTTCGTGGTTTTCAACACCATTACATGCTCCTCCTATTTTTCAGACCATTTCATGCTCCTCATATTTTTGACACCTTTTGAAGCTCTTCATATTTTTCAAACCTTTTCAGGCTCTCCATGTTTTTCAGCACCATTTGATGCTCCTCCTATTTTCAGACTGTTTCATGCTCCTAATATTTTTCACACCTTTTCAGGCTATTCATTTTTTTCAACTCCACTTCATGCTCCTCCTATTTTTCAGACCGTTTCATGTTCCTCCTATTTGTGACACTTTTGAATCTCTTCATATATTTCACACCTTTCCAGGCTCTTCATGTTTTTCAACACCACTTCATGCTCCTCCTATTTTTGAGACCGTATCATGCTCCTCATATTTTTGACACATTTTGAAGCTCTTCATGTTTTTCAACTCCGCTTCATGCTCCTTCTATATTTGACACCTTTTGAAGCTCTTCATATTTTTCACACATTTTCAGGCTCTTCATGTTTTTCAACACCGTTTCATGCTCCTCCTATTTTTAAGACCGTTTCATGCTCCTCATATTTTTGACTATTTTGAAGCTCTTCATGTATTTCACACCTTTTCAGGCTCTTCATGTTTTTCAACACCGCTTCTTACTCCTCCTATTCTTCAGACGTTTTCATGCTCCTCATATTTTTGACACCTTTTGAAGCTCTTCATATATTTCACACCTTTTCAGGCTCCTCATGTTTTTCAACACCGCGTCATGCTCCTCCTGTTTTTCAGACCGTTTCATGCTCCTCATATTTTTGACACCTTTTGAAGCTCTTCTTATTTTTCACACCTTTTCAGGCTTTTCATGTTTTTCAACACCGCTTCATGCTCCTCCTATTTTTCAGACCATTTCATTCTCGTTATATTATTGACAAGTTTTGAAGCTCTTCATATTTTTAACACCTTTTCAGGCTCTTCATGTTTTTGAAGACCATTTCATGCTCCCCCTAATATTCAGAGCGATTTATGCTCCTCATATTTTTGACACCTTTTGAAGCTCTTCATATATTTCACACCTTTTCAGGCTGTTTATGTTTTTTAACACCGCTTCATGCGGCTCCTCTTTTTCAGACCGTTTTATGCTCCTCATATATTTGACACGTTTTGAAGTTCTTCATATATTTCACAACTTTTCAGGCTCTTCTTTTTTTCAACACCGATTCTTGCCTCTCCTAATTTCAGACCGTTTCATGTTCCTCATATTTTTGACAACTTTTGAAGCGCTTCATGGTTTTCACACCTTTTCAGGCTCTTCACTTTTCAACACCGCTTCATGCTCCTCCTATTTTTCAGACCGTATCATGCTCCTCATACTTTTGAAAACTTTTGAAGCTCTTCATATATTTCACACCTTTTCAGGCTCTTCATGTTTTGCAACACCGTTTCATGCTCCTCCTATTTTTCAGACCGTTTCATGCTCCTCATATATTTGACTCCTTTTGAAGCTCTTCATATTATTCACACCTTTTCAGGCTCTTCATGTTTTTCAACACCACTTCATGCTCTTCCTATTTTTCAAACTGTTTCATGCTCCTCCTATTTTTGACACCTTTTGAACGTCTTCATATATTTCACACCTTTTCAGGCTCTTCATGTTTTTCAACACCGCTTCATGCTCCTCCTATTTTTCAGACCGTTTCATGCTCCTTATATTTTTGACTTCTTTTGAAGCTCTTCATCTATTTCACTCCTTTTTAGGCTCTTCGTGTTTTTCAACACCGTTTCATGCTCCTCCTATTTTTCAGAACGCTTCATGCTCCTCATATTTTTGACACATTTTGTAGCTCTTCATATATTTCACACCTTTTCAGGCTCTTCATGTTTTTCAACACCGCTTCATGCTCTTCCTATTTTTAAGACAGTTTCATGCGCATCATAATTTTGAAACCTTATGAAGCTCTTCATATTTTTCACACATTTTCAGTCTCTTCATGTTTTTCCACACCGTTTCAGGCTGCTCCTATTTTTCAGAACGCTTCATGCTCCTTATATATTTGACACCATTTGAAGCTCTTCATATTTTTCACTCCTTTTTAGGCTCTTCGTCTTTTTCAAAACGGTTTCATGCTCCTCCTATTTTTCAGAATGCTTCATGCTCCTCATATTTTTGACACCTTTTGAAGCTCTTCATATTTTTCACACCATTTCAGGCTCTTCATGTTTCTGAACACCGTTTCATGCTCCTCATATTTTTACATGTTTTGAAACTCTTCATATTTTTCACACCTTTTCAGGCTCTTCATATTTTTCAACACCGCTTCATGGTCCTCCTATTTTTCAGACCGTTTCATGCTCCTCATTTTTTTGACACATTTTGTAGCTCTTCATATATTTCACACCTTTTCAGGCTCTTCATGTTTTTCAACACCGCTTCATGGTCTTCCTATTTTTAAGACAGTTTCATGCGCATCATAATTTTGAAACCTTTTGAAGCTCTTCATATTTTTCACACATTTTCAGTCTCTTCATGTTTTTCCACACCGTTTCAGGCTGCTCCTATTTTTCAGACCGTTTCATGCTCCTTATATATTTGACACCTTTTGAAGCTCTTCATATTTTTCACTCCTTTTTAGGCTCTTCATGTTTTTCAACACCGTTTCATGCTCCTAATATTTTTCAGACCGTTTCATGCTCCTCATATTTTTGACACCTTTTGAAGCTCTTCATATTTTTCACACCTTTTCAGGCTCTTAATGATTTTGAACACCGTTTCATTTTCCTCCTATTTTTCAGACCGTTTCATGCTCCTCATATTTTTGACACATTTTGAAGCTCTTCATATTTTTCACACCTTTTCAGTATCTTCAAGTTTTTGAACACCGCTTCATGCTCCTCATATTTTTCACACCTTCTGAAGCTCTTCATATTTTTCACAACTTTTCAGGCTCTTCATGTTTTTGAACACCGTTTCATGTTCCTCCTATTTTTCATACCGTTTCATGCTCCTCATATTTTTGCCACTTTTTGAAGCTCTTCATAATTTTCACCCCTGTTCATTATCTTCAAGTTTTTGATAACCGCTTTATGCTTCTCATATTTTTCACACCTTTTGAAGCGCTTCATATTTTTCACATGTTTTCAGGATCTTCATGTTTTTGAACACCATTTCATGCTCCTCCTATGTTTCAGACCGTTTCATGCTCTTCATGTTTTTCAAGACCGTTTCATGCTCCTCATATTTTTGACACCTTTTGAAGCTCTTCATATTTTTCACACCTTTTCAGGCTCTTCATGTTTTGAACACCACTTCATGCTCCTCCTATTTTTCAGACCGCTTCATGCTCCTCATATTTTTGACACCTTTTGAAGCTCTTCATATATTTCACCCCTTTTCAGGCTCTTCATGATTTTGAACAGCGCTTCGTGCTCCTCCTATTTTTCAGACGGTTTCATGCTCCTCATATTTTTGCTACGTTTTGAAGGCTTCATATTATTCACACCTTTCAGGCTCTTCATGTTTTTGAACACCCTTCCATGCTCAACCTACTTTTCAGACCATTTCATGTTCCTCATATTTTTGAAACCCTTTAAGCTCTTCATATTTTTAACGCATTTTCAGGCTCTTAAAGTTTTTGAACACCGCTTCAGGCTACTCCTATTTTTCACACCTTTTGAAGCTCTTCATATTTTTCAATCCTTTTCATGCTCTTCATGTTTTTCAACACCGTTTCATGCTCCTCCTATTTTTCAGCCCGGTTCATGCTCCTCATATTTTTGACACCTTTTGAAGCTCTTGATATTTTTCACACATTTTCAGGCTCTTCATGTTTTTCACCACCGTTTCATGCTCCTCCTATTTTTCAGACTGTTTCATGCTCCTCCTATTTTTGACACATTTTTGAAGCTCTTGATATTTTTCACACGTTTTCAGGCTCTTCATGTTTTTCAACACCGTTTCATGCTCCTCCTATTTTCAGACCGTTTCATGCTCCTCATATTTTTCACACCTTTTGAAGCTCTTCATATTTTTCACACCTTTTGAAGCTCTTCATATTTTTCAAACCTTTTCAGTCTCTTCATGGTTTTCAACACCACTTCATGCTACTCCTATATTTCAGATCGTTTCATGCTCCTCATATTTTTGACACCTTTTGAAGCTCTTCATATATTTCACACCTTTTCAGGCTGTTTATGTTTTTTAACACCGCTTCATGTGGCTCCTCTTTTTCAGACCGTTTCATGCTCCTCATATATTTGACACGTTTTGAAGTTCTTCATATATTTCACAACTTTTCAGGCTCTTCTTTTTTTCAACACCGATTCTTGCTTCTCCTAATTTCAGACCGTTTCATGTTCCTCATATTTTTGACAACTTTTGAAGCGCTTCATGTTTTTCACACCTTTTCAGGCTCTTCACTTTTCAACACCGCTTCATGCTCCTCCTATTTTTCAGACCGTATCATGCTCCTCATACTTTTGAAAACTTTTGAAGCTCTTCATATATTTCACACCTTTTCAGGCTCTTCATGTTTTGCAACACCGTTTCATGCTCCTCCTATTTTTCAGACCGTTTCATGCTCCTCATATATTTGACTCCTTTTGAAGCTCTTCATATTATTCACACCTTTTCAGGCTCTTCATGTTTTTCAACACCACTTCATGCTCTTCCTATTTTTCAAACTGTTTCATGCTCCTCCTATTTTTGACACCTTTTGAACGTCTTCATATATTTCACACCTTTTCAGGCTCTTCGTGTTTTTCAACACCGTTTCATGCTCCTCCTATTTTTCAGAACGCTTCATGCTCCTCATATTTTTGACACATTTTGTAGCTCTTCATATATTTCACACCTTTTCAGGCTCTTCATGTTTTTCAACACCGCTTCATGCTCTTCCTATTTTTAAGACAGTTTCATGCGCATCATAATTTTGAAACCTTATGAAGCTCTTCATATTTTTCACACATTTTCAGTCTCTTCATGTTTTTCCACACCGTTTCAGGCTGCTCCTATTTTTCAGAACGCTTCATGCTCCTTATATATTTGACACCATTTGAAGCTCTTCATATTTTTCACTCCTTTTTAGGCTCTTCGTCTTATTCAAAACGGTTTCATGCTCCTCCTATTTTTCAGAATGCTTCATGCTCCTCATATTTTTGACACCTTTTGAAGCTCTTCATATTTTTCACACCATTTCAGGCTCTTCATGTTTCTGAACACCGTTTCATGCTCCTCATATTTTTACATGTTTTGAAACTCTTCATATTTTTCACACGTTTTCAGGCTCTTCATATTTTTCAACACCGCTTCATGGTCCTCCTATTTTTCAGACCGTTTCATGCTCCTCATATTTTTGACACATTTTGTAGCTCTTCATATATTTCACACCTTTTCAGGCTCTTCATGTTTTTCAACACCGCTTCATGGTCTTCCTATTTTTAAGACAGTTTCATGCGCATCATAATTTTGAAACCTTTTGAAGCTCTTCATATTTTTCACACATTTTCAGTCTCTTCATGTTTTTCCACACCGTTTCAGCTGCTCCTATTTTTCAGACCGTTTCATGCTCCTTATATATTTGACACCTTTTGAAGCTCTTCATATTTTTCACTCCTTTTTAGGCTCTTCATGTTTTTCAACACCGTTTCATGCTCCTAATATTTTTCAGACCGTTTCATGCTCCTCATATTTTTGACACCTTTTGAAGCTCTTCATATTTTTCACACCTTTTCAGGCTCTTAATGATTTTGAACACCGTTTCATTTCCTCCTATTTTTCAGACCGTTTCATGCTCCTCATATTTTTGACACATTTTGAAGCTCTTCATATTTTTCACACCTTTTCAGTATCTTCAAGTTTTTGAACAGCGCTTCATGCTCCTCATATTTTTCACACCTTCTGAAGCTCTTCATATTTTTCACAACTTTTCAGGCTCTTCATGTTTTTGAACACCGTTTCATGCTCCTCCTATTTTTCATACCGTTTCATGCTCCTCATATTTTGCCACTTTTTGAAGCTCTTCATAATTTTCACCCCTGTTCATTATCTTCAAGTTTTGATAACCGCTTTATGCTTCTCATATTTTCACACCTTTTGAAGCGCTTCATATTTTTCACATCTTTTCAGTATCTTCAAGTTTTTGAACACCGTTTCATGCTCCTCCTATTTTTCAGACCGTTTCCTGCTCCTCATATTTTTGACAACTTTTGGAGCTCTTCATATTTTTCACACCTTTTCAGGCTCTGCATGTTTTGAACACTCCTTCATGCTCCTCCTATGTTTCAGACCGTTTCATGCTCCTCATATTTTTTCACCTTTTGAAGCTCTTCATATGTTTCACACATTTTCAGACCCTTCATGTTTTTCAACACCGCTTTATGCTGCACCTATTTTTCAGAACAGTTTCATGCTCCTCATATTTTTGACACTTTTTGAACCTCTTCATAATTTTCACACCTTGTCAGGCTCTTCATGTTTTTGAACACCGCTTCATGCTCCACATATTTTTAAGACCGTTTCATGCTCCTCATATTTTTCACACATTTTCAGGCTCTTCATATTTTTCACACCTTTTCAGGCGCTTCAGGTTTTCAACACCGTTTCATGCTCCTAATATTTTTCAGACCGTTTCATGCTCCTCATGTTTTGGAGAGCTTTTGAAGCTCTTTATATTTTTCAAAACTTTTCACGCTCTTCATGTTTTTCAACACCGTTTCATGCTCCTCCTATTTTTCAGACCGTTTCATGCTCCTCATATTTTTGACACCTTTTGAAGCTCTTCATATACTTTACACATTTTCAGGCTCTTCATGTTTTTCAACACAACCTTATGCTCCTTTTTTTTTTTCAGACCTTTTCATGCTTGTCATATTTTTACACCTTTTTAAGCTCTTCATTTATTTCACACATTTTCAGGCTCTTCATGTTTTTCAATATCACTTCATGCTCCTCTTTTTTTTTCAGACCTTTTCATGCTCCTCATATTTTTCACACCTTTTGAAGCTCTTCATATTTTTCACACCTTTTCAGGCTCTTCATGGTTTTGAACACCGCTTCCTGCTCCTCCTATTTTTCAGAATGTTTCATGCTCCTCATATTTTGACACCTTCTGAAGCTCTTCATATTTTTCAAACCTTTTCAGGCTCTTCATGTTTTTCAACACCGCTTCCTGCTCCTCCTATTTTTCAGACCGTTTCATGCTCCTCATATTTTTCACACTTTTTGAAGCTCTTCATATTTTTCACACATTTTCAGGCTCTTCATGCTTTTCAACACCACTTCATGCTCCTCCTATTTTTCAGACCGTTTCATGTTCTTCATATTTTTGACACCTTTTGAAGCTCCTCATATTTTTCACACCTTTTCAGGATCTTCATTTTTTTCAACACCGCTTCATGCTCCTCCTATTTTTCAGACCGTTTCATGCTCCTCATATTTTTGACACCTTTTGAAGCTCTTCATGTTTTTCACACCTTTTCAGGGTCCTCATGTTTTTGAACACCGCTTCATGCTCCTCCTCTATTTCAGACCGTTTCATGCTCCTCATATTTTTCACACTTTTGAAGTTCTTCATATTTTTCACACCTTTTCAGCCTCTTCATGTTTTTCAACATGGCTTCATGGTCCTCCTATTTTTCAGACCGTTTCATGCTCCTCATGTATTTCACACATTTTGAAGCTCTTCATATTTTTCACACCTTTTCGGGCTCCTCATGTTTTTCAATATCACTTCATGCTCCTCTTTTTTTTTCAGACCTTTTCATGCTCCTCATATTTTTCACACCTTTTGAAGCTCTTCATATTTTTCACCCCTTTTCAGGCTCTTCATGGTTTTGAACACCGCTTCCTGCTCCTCCTATTTTTCAGACTGTTTCATGCTCCTCATATTTTGACACCTTCTGAAGCTCTTCATATTTTTCACAGCTTTTCAGGCTCTTCATGTTTTTCAACACCGCTTCATGCTCCTCCTATTTTTCAGACCGTATCATGCTCCTAATATTTTCACACCTTTTGAAGCTCTTCATATTTTCACACCTTTTGAAGCTCTTCATATTTTTCACACCTTTTCAGGCTCTTCATGTTTTTCAACACAGCTTCACGCTCATTCAATTTTTCAGATCGTTTCATGCTCCTTATCTATTTCACATCTTTTGAAGCTCTTCATATTGTTCACACCTTTTCAGGTTCTTCATGTTTTTCCACACCACTTCATGCTTCTCCTATTTTTCAGACCCTTTCACTCTCCTCTTATTTTTCACACCTTTTGAAGCTCCTCATATTTTTCACACCTTTTAAAGCTCTTCATATTTTTCAGACCTGTTCAGGCTCCTCATGTTTTTCATCACCTTTTCAGGCTCCTCCTCTATTTCAGACCGTTTCATGCTCCTCATATTTTTGACACCTTTTGAAGCTCTTCATATATTTTACACATTTTCAGGCTCTTCATGTTTTTCAAAACCACTTCATCCTCCTCCAATTTTTCAGACCGTTTCATGCTCATCTCATTTTTGACACCTTTTGAAGCTCTTCATATTTTTCACATGTTTTGAAGCTCTTCATGTTTTTGAAACGTTTTCAGGCTCTTCATGTTTTTCAACACCGCTTCTTGTTCCTCCTATTTTTCAGACCGTTTCATGCTCTTCATATTTTTGACACCTTTTGAAACTCTTCATATTTTTCACACCTTTTCAGGCTTCATGTTTTTGAACACCGCATCATGCTCCTTCTATTTTTCAGACCGTTTCATGCTCCTCATATTTTTGACACCTTTTGAAGCTCTTCATATTTCACACTTTTTCAGGCTCTTCATGTTTTGAACACCGATTCATGCTGCTCATATTTTTGACACCTTTTGAAGCTCTTCATATTTTTCACACCTTTGCAGGCTCTTCATGTTTTTGAACACCGCTTCATGCTCCTCCTATTTGTCAGACCGTTTCATGCTCCTCATATTTTTGACCCTTTTTGGACCTCCTCATATTTTTCACACCTTTTGAACCTCTTCATATATTTCACATCATTTCAGGCTCTTCATGTTTTTCAACACCACTTCATGCTCCTCCTATTTTTCAGACCGTTTCATGCTCCTCATAATTTTGACACCTTTTGAAGCTCTTCAAATTTTTCACACCTTTGAGGCTCTTCGTCTTTTTCAACACCACTTCCTGCTACTCCTATTTTCCAGAGCGTTTCATTGTCCTCATAATTTTGACACTTTTAGAAGCTCTTCATATTTTTCACACCTTTTCAGGCTCTTCATGTTTTTCAACAACGCTTCATGCTCCTCCTGTTTTTCAGACCGTTTCATGCTCCTCATATATTTGACACCTTTTGAAGCTCTTCATATTTTTCACACGTTTTCAAGCTCTTCATGTTTTTCAACACCACTGCATGATCCTCCTATTTTTCAGACCGTTTCATGCTCATCTCATTTTTGACACATTTTGAAGCTCTTCATAGTTTTCACACCTTTTGAAGCTCTTCATATTTTTCACACGTTTTCAGGCTCTTCATGTTTTTCAACACCACTGCATGATCCTCCTATTTTTCAGACCGTTTCATGCTCATCTCATTTTTGACACATTTTGAAGCTCTTCATAGTTTTCACACGTTTTGAAGCTCTTCATAATTTTCACACGTTTTCAGGCTTTTCATGTTTTTCAACACCACTGCATGATCCTCCTATTTTTCAGACCGTTTCATGCTCATCTCATTTTTGACACATTTTGAAGCTCTTCATAGTTTTCACACGTTTTGAAGCTCTTCATAATTTTCACACGTTTTCAGGCTCTTCATGTTTTTCAACACCACTGCATGATCCTCCTATTTTTCAGACCGTTTCATGCTCATCTCATTTTTGACACATTTTGAAGCTCTTCATAGTTTTCACACCTTTTGAAGCTCTTCATATTTTTCACACGTTTTCAGGCTCTTCATGTTTTTAAACAGAGCTTCATGCTCCTCCTATTTTTCAGACCGTTTCATGCTCCTCATGTATTTCACACCGTTTGAAGTTCCTACTATTTTTCACACATTTTCAGGCTCTTCATGTTTTTCAACACCATTCCATGCTCCTCCTATATTTCAGACCGTTTCATGCTATTCATATTTTTCAGACCGTTTCATGCTCCTCATATTTTTGACACTTTTGGAAGCTCTTCATATTTTTCACACCTTTTCAGGCTCTTCATGTTTTTAAACAGAGCTTCATGCTCCTCCTATTTTTCAGACCGTTTCATGCTCCTCATATTTTTCACACCTTTTCACGCTCCTCATGTTTTTCAACTCCATTTCATGCTCCTCCGATTTTTCAGACCATTTCATGTTCCTCCTTTTTTTGAGACCATTTTATTCTCCTCATGTTTTTGACACCTTTTGAAGCTCTTCATATTTTTCACACCTTTTCAGGCTCTTCATGTTTTGGAGCACACCTTCATGCTGCTCCTATTTTTCAGACTGTTTCATGCTCCTCATATTTTGACAACTTTTGAAGCTCTTCATATTTTTCACAGCTCTTCAGGCTCTTCATGTTTTCAACACCACTTCATCCTCCTCCTATTTTTCAGACCGTTTCATGCTCATCTCATTTTTGACACCTTTTGAAGCTCTTCATATATTTCACACCTTTTCAGGCTCTTCATGTTTTCAACATCGCTTCATGCTCCTCCTATTTTTCAGACTGTTTCATGCTCCTCATATTTTTCTCACGTTTTGAAGCTCTTCATGTTTTTCACACCTTTTCAGTCTCTTCATGTTTTTGAACACAGCTTCATGCTCCTCCTATTTTTTAGACCGTTCATGCCCCTCATATTTTTGAAATATTTTGAAGCTCTTCATATTTTTCACACCTTTTCAGGCTCTTCATGTTTTTCAATGCCGCTTCATGCTCCTAGTGGTTTTCAGACCGTTGATGCTATCATATTTTTGACACCTTTTGAAGCTCTTCATATTTTTCACACCTTTTCAGGCTCTTCATGTTTTTCAACACCACTTCATGCTCCTCCTATTTTTCAGACCGTTTCATGCTCCTCATATTTTTGACACCTTCTGAAGCTGTTCATATTTTTCACACCTTTTCAGGCTCTTTATATTTTTGAACACCGTTTCTTGCTCCTCCTATTTTTCAGACTTTTTCATGCTCCTCATATTTTTGACAATTTTGGAAGCTCTTCATATTTTTCACACCTTTTCAGGCTCTTCATGTTTTGGAGCACACCTTCATGCTCCTCCCATTTTTCAGACCGTTTCATGCTCCTCATGTATTTCACACCATTTGAAGCACTTCATATTTTTCACACCTTTTCAGTCTCTTCATGTTTTTCAACACCACTTCATGTTCCTCCTATTATTCAGACCGTTTCATGCTCATCTCATTTTTGACACCTTTTGAAGTTCTTGATATTTTTCACATCTTTTGAAGCTCTTCATATTTTTCGCACCTTTCCAGGCTCTTCATGTTTTTGAACACCGCTTCATGCTTCTGCTATTTTACAGACCGTTTCATTCTCCTCATGTATTTCAAACCTTTTGAAGCTCTTCCTATTTTTCAAAACTTTTCAGGCTCTTCATGTTTTTCAACACCGTTTCATGCTCCTCCTATTTTTCAGACCTTTTCATGCTCATCTCTTTTTGACACCTTTTGAAGCTCTGCATATATTTCACACCTTTTCAGGTTCTTCATGTTTTCAACATCCCTTCATCCTCCTCCTATTTTTCAGACCTTTTCATGCTCATCTCTTTTTGACACCTTTTGAAGCTCTGCATATATTTCACACCTTTTCAGGTTCTTCATGTTTTCAACACCGTTTCATTCTCCTCCTATTTTTCAGACCGTTTCATGCTCTTCATATTTTTGACACGTTTTGAAGCTCTTCATATTTTTCACAGCTTTTCAGGCTCTTCATATTTTTGAACACCGTATCATGCTCCTCCTATTTTTCAGACCGTTTCATGCTTCTCATATTTTTGACACCTTTTGAAGCTCTTCATATTTTTCACAACTTTTGAAGGTCTTCATATTTTTCACACCTTTTGAAGCTCTTCATATTTTTCACACCTTTTGAAGCTCTTCATATTTTTCACACCTTTTCAGGCTCTTCATGTTTTACAACAATGCAGCATGCTCCTCCTATTTTTCAGACTGTTTCATGCTCCTCATATTTTTGACATCTTTTGATGCTCTTCATATTTTTCACACCTTTTCAAGCTCTTCATGTTTTTCAACAACGCTTCATGCTCCTCCTATTTTTCAGACCATTTAATGCACCTCATGGATTTCACGTCTTTTGAAGCTCTTCATATTTTTCACACATTTTCAGGCTCTTCATGTTTTTGCACAACTTTTCATGCTCCTCCTATTTTTCAGACTGTTTCATGCTCCTCATATTTTTGACACCTTTTGAAGCTCTTCATATTTTTCACACCTTTTCAGGCTCTTCATGTTTTTGAACACAGGTTCATGCTCCTCCTATTTTTCAGACCGTTTCATGCTCCTCATATTTAACACGTTTTGAAGCTCTTCATTATTTCACACCTTTTCAGGCTCTTCATGTTTTTAAAAGCGCTTCATACTCCTCCTATTTTTCAGTCGTTTCATGCTTCTCATATTTTTGACACCTTTTGAAGCTCTTCATATGTTTCACACCTTTTCAGGCGCTTCACCTTTTCAAAACCGTTTCTTGCTCATCCTATTTTTCAAGCTGTTTCGTGCACCTCATGTATTTGACACCTTTTGAAGCTCTTCATATTTTTCACACCTTTTCACGCTCCTAATGTTTTTCAACACCGCTTCATGATCCTCCTATTTTTCAGACAGTTTCATGCTCCTCATGTATTTCACACCTTTTGAAGCTCTTCATATTTTTCACACCTTTTCAGGCTCTTCATGTTTTTGAACACCGCTTCATGCTCCTCCTATTTTTCAGACCGTTTCATGCTCTACATATTTTTGACACCTTTAGAAGCTCTTCATGTTTTTCACACCTTTTCAGGCTCTTCATGTTTTTGAACACCGCTTCATGCTCCTCCTAATTTTCAGCCCGTTTTATGCTCCTCATATTTTTGAAAACCTTGAAGCTCTTCATATTTTTCACACCTTTTCAGGGTCTTCATGTTATCAACACCGCTTCTTGCTCCTCCTATTTTTCACATCGTTTTACGATCCTCATATTTTTGACACATTTTGAAGCTCTTCATATTTTTCACACCTTTTCATGCTCTTCATAGTGTTGAACACCGCTTCATGCTCCTCCTATTTTGTAGACCGATTCATGCTCCTCATATTTTTGAAACCTTTTGAAGCTCTTCATAATTTTCACACCTTTTCAGGCTCTCCATGTTTTTAAACAGCGCTTCATGCTCCTCCTATTTTTCAGTCGTTTCATGCTTTTCATATTTTTGACACCTTCTGAAGCTCTTCATATGTTTCACATCTTTTCAGGCTCTTCATGTTTTTGAACACTGCTTCATGATCCTCCTACTTTTCAGACCGTTTCATGCTCCTCATATTTTTGACACCTTTTGAAGCTCTTCATACTTTCACACCTTTTCAGGCTGTTCATGTTTTTCAAGACCGCTTCATGCTCCTCCTATTTTTCAGACCGTTTCCTGCTCCTCATATTTTTCACACCTTTTGAAGCTCTTCATATTTTTCACACCTTTTCAGGCTCTTCATGTTTTTCAACACCGTTTTATGCTCCTCATATTTTTCAGACTGTTTCATGCACCTCATATAATTGACACATTTTGAAGCTCTTCATATTTTTCACGCCTTTTCAGGCTCTTCATGTTTTTCAACACCCCTTCAGGCTCCTCCTATTTTTCAGACCGTTTCATGCACCTCATATTTTTCACACCTTTTGAAGCTCTTCATATTTTTCACACCTTTTCAGGCTCTTCATGTTTTTGAACACCGCTTCATGCTCCTCCTAGTTTCCAGACCGTTTCACGCTCCTCAAATTTTTTACACATTTTGAAGCTCTTCATATTTTTCACACCTTTTCATGCTTTTCATCTTTTAAAAAACCGTTTCATGCTCGTCCTTTTTTGCAGACCGTTTCATACTCCTCATATTTTTGACACCTTTTGAAGCTCTTCATATTTGTCACACCTTTTCAGGCTGTTCATGTTTTTCAACACCGCTTCATGCTTCTCCTATTTTTCAGACCGTTTCATGCTCCTCATGTATTTCACACTTTTGGAAGCTCTTCATATTTTTCACACCTTTTCAGGCTCTTCATGTTTTTGAACACTGCTTCATGCTCCTCCTATTTTTCACACGTTTTGAATCTCTTCATATTTTTTCACACCTTTTCGGACTCTTAATGTTTTTGAACACTGCTTCATGCTCCTCCTATTTTTCAGACCGTATAATGCTCCTCATGTATTTGACAACTTTTGAAGCTCTTCATATTTTTCACACTTTTTCAGGCTCTTCATTATTCTGAACACCGCTTCTTGCTCCTCCTATTTTTTAGACCGTTTCATGCTCCTCATATTTCTGACACCTTTTGAAGCTCTTCATATTTTTCACACCTTTTCAGCTCTTCATATATTTGAACACCGTTTTATGCTCCTCCTATTTTTCAGACCGTTTCATGCTCCACTTGTATTTCACCCCTTTTGAAGCTATTCATATATTTCACTCCTTTTCAGGCTCCTCATATTTTTGAACAGCGTTTCATGCTCCTTCTATTCTTCATACCGTTTCATGCTCTTCATATTTTTGACACCTTTTGAAGCTCTTCAATTTTTTCACACCTTTTCAGGTTCTTCATGTTTTTCAACACCACTTCATGCTCCTCCTATTTTTCATACTGTTTCTTGCTTCTCTTGTCTTTCACACCTTTTGAAGCTCTTCATATTTTTCACACCTTTTCAGGCTCTTCATGTGTTTGAACACCGCTTCATGCTCCTCCTCTTTTTCAGACAGTTTCATGCTCCTCGTATTTTTCACACGTTTTGAAGCTCTTCAGATTTTTCACACCTTTTCAGGCTCTTCATGTTTTTCAACACCACTTCTTGCTTCTCCTATTTTTCAGACCGTTTCCTGCTCATCTCGTTTTTGACAACTTTTGAAGCTCTTCATATTTTACACAATTTCAGGCTCTTCATGTTTTTCAAAACCACCTCATGCTCCTCCTATTTTTCAGACCGATTCATGCTCCTCATATTTTTCACACCTTTTGAAGCTCTTCATATTTTTCACAAGATTTCAGTCTCTGCATGTTTTTGAACACCGCTTCATGCTCCTCCTATTTTATAGACCGTTTCATGCTCCTCATGAATTTCACACCTTTTGAAGCTCTTCATATTTTTCACACCTTTTCAGGCTCTTCATGTTTTTGAACACCATTTCATGCTGCTTCTATTTTTCAGACCATTTCATGCTCCTCATATTTTTCACACCATTTGAAGCTCTTCATATTTTTCACACCCTTTCAGGCACTTCATGTTTTTCCACACCACTTCATGCTCCTCCTATTTTTCAGACCGTCTCATGCTCCTCATATTTTTGACACCTTTTGAAGCTTTCATATTTTTCACACCTTTTCAGGCTCTTCGTGTTTTTGAACACCATTTCATGCTGCTTCTATTTTTCAGACCGTTTCACGCTCCTCATATTTTTCACACCTTTTGAAGCTCTTCATATATTTCACATCTTTTCAGGCTCTTCATGTTTTTTAACAACACTTCATGCTCCTCCTATTTTTCAGACTGTTTCATGCTCATCTCATATTTGCCACCTTTAGAAGCTCTTCTTATTTTTCACACCTTTTCAGGCTCTTCATGTTTTGCTACCCCACTTCATGCTCCTCCTATTTTTCAGACCGTTTCATGCTCCTCATGTATTTCACACCTTTTAAAGCTGTGCATATTTTTCACACCTTTTCAGCCTCTTCATGTTTTTGAACTCCGCCTCATGCTCCTCCTATTTTGTCTACTGTATCATGCTCCTCATATTTTTCACACCTTTTGAAGCTCTTCATATTTTTCTCACCTTTTCAGGCTCTTCATGTTTTTCCACACCACTTCATGCTTCTCCTATTTTTCAGAACGTTTCATGCTCCTCATGTATTTCACACCTTTGGAAGCTCTGCATATTTTTCATACCTTTTCAGTCTCTTCATGTTTTTGAACACCACTTCATGCTCCTCCTATTTTTCAGACAGTTTCATACTCCTCATATTTTTGACACCTTTTGAAGCTTGTCATATTTTTCACATCTTTTCAGGCTCTTCATGTTTTTCAACACCAATTCATGCTCGTCCTTTTTGCAGACGGTTTCATACTCCTCATATTTTTGACACCTTTTGAAGCTCTTCATATTTGTCACACCTTTTCAGGCTGTTCATGTTTTTCAACACCGCTTCATGCTTCTCCTATTTTTCAGACCGTTTCATGCTCCTCATGTATTTCACACTTTTGGAAGCTCTTCATATTTTTCACACCTTTTCAGGCTCTTCATGTTTTTGAACAACGCTTCATGCTCCTCCTATTTTTCACACGTTTTGAATCTCTTCATATTTTTTCACACCCTTTCGGACTCTTCATGTTTTTGAACACTGCTTCATGCTCCTCCTATTTTTCAGACCGTATAATGCTCCTCATGTATTTGACAACTTTTGAAGCTCTTCATATTTTTCACACTTTTTCAGGCTCTTCATTATTCTGAACACCGCTTCTTGCTCCTCCTATTTTTTAGACCGTTTCATGCTCCTCATATTTCTGACACCTTTTGAAGCTCTTCATATTTTTCACACCTTTTCAGCTCTTCATATTTTTGAACACCGTTTCATGCTCCTCCTATTTTTCAGACCGTTTCATGCTCCACTTGTATTTCACCCCTTTTGAAGCTCTTCATATTTTTCACACCTTTTCAGGCTCTTCATGTGTTTGAACACCGCTTCAGGCTCCTCCTCTTTTTCAGACAGTTTCATGCTCCTCATATTTTTCACACGTTTTGAAGCTCTTCAGATTTTTCACACCTTTTCAGGCTCTTCATGTTTTTCAACACCACTTCTTGCTTCCCCTATTTTTCAGACCGTTTCCGGCTCATCTCGTTTTTGACAACTTTTGAAGCTCTTCATATTTTTCACACCTTTTGAAGCTCTTCATATTTTTCACACGTTTTCTGGCTCTTCATGTTTTTCAACACCGCTTCATGTTCCTCCTATTTTTCAGACCGTTTCATGCTCCTCATTTATTTCACACCTTTTGAAGCTCTTCATATTTTTCAAGCCTTTTCAGGCTCTTCATGTTTTTGAACACCGCTTCATGCTCCTCCTATTTTTCAAACCGTTTCATGATCCTCATGTATTTCAAACCTTTGAAACTATTCATATTTTTCACACCTTTTGAAGCTCTTCAAATTTTTCACAACTTTTCAGGCCTTTCATGTTTTCAACACAGTTTCAGGCTCCGCCTATTTTTCAGACCGTTTCATGCTCCTCATATTTTTGACACCTTTTGAAGGTCTTCATATTTTTCACACCTTTTCAGGCTCTTCATGATTTTGAACACCGTTTCATGCTCCTCCTATTTTTCAGACTGTTTCATGCTCCTCTTATTTTTCACACCTTTTGAAGCTCTTCATATTTTTGCCACCTTTTCAGGCTCTTCATGTTTTTCAACAAAGTTTCATGCTCCTCCTATTGTTCAAACCGTTTCAAGCTTCTCATATTTTTGACACCTTTTAAGCTCTTCATGTATTTCACACCTATTCAGGCTCTTCATGTTTTTGAATACCGTTACATGATTCTCCTATTTTTCAGACTTTTTCATGCTCCTCATATTTTTGACACCTTTTGAAGGTCTTCATGTTTTTCACACCATTTAAAATCTTCATGATTTTCAACACCGCTTCATACTGCTCCTATTTTTCAGACCGTTTCATGCTCCGCATATTTTTGACACCTTTTGAAGCTCTTCATATTTTTCACACCTTTTCAGGCTCTTCATGTTGTTGAACACGGTTTCATGCTTCTCCTATGTTTCAGACCGTTTCATGCTCCTCATATTTTTGACACCTTTTGAAGCTCTTCATATTTTTCACACCTTTTGAAACTCTTCATATTTTTCACACCTTTTCAGCCTCTTCATGTTTTTGAACACCGTTTCATGCTCCTCATATTTTTGACATGTTTTGAAACTCTTCATATTTTTCACACCTTTTCATTTGCTTCAGGGTTTCAACACCGTTTCATGCTCCTCCTATTTTTCAGACCGTTTCATACTCCTCATAATTTTTACACCTTTTGAAGCTCTTCATATTTTTCACACATTTTCAGGCTCTTCATGTTTTTGAACACCGCTTCATGCTCCTCGTATTTTTAAGACCGTTTCATGCTCCTCGTATTTTTGACACCTTCTTAAGCTCTTCATATTTCTCACACCTTTTCAGGCTCTTCATGTTTTTCAACAAGGCTTCATGCACCTCCTATTTGTCAGACCGTTTCATGCTCATCTCATTTTTGACACCTTTTGAATCTTTTCATATTTTTCACACCTTCTCAGGCTCTTCATGTTTTTGAACACCGCTTCATGCTAATCCTATTTTTCAAACCATATCATGCTCCTCATATTTTTCACACCTTTTAAGCTGTTCATATTTTTCACACTTTTTCAGGCTCTTCATGTTTTTCAACACCGCTTCATGCTCCTCCTATTTTTCAGACCGTTTCATGCTCATCAAATTTTTGACACCTTTTGAAGCTCTTCATATTTTTCACATCTTTTTAAGCTCTTCATATTTTTCACACTTTTTCAGGGTCTTCATGTTTTTGAACACCGCTTCATGCTCCTCCTATATTTCAGAACGTTTCATGCTCATCTCATTTTTGACACCTTTTGAAGCTCTTCATATTTTTCACACCTTTTGAAGCTCTTCATATTTTTCACACCATTTCAGGCTCTTCATGTTTTTCAACACCTTTTCATGCTGCTTCTATTTTTCAGACCGTTTCATGCTCCTCATATTTTTCACACCTTTTGAAGCTCTTCATATTTTTCACACCTTTTCAGGCTCTTTTTTTTTCTACACCACTTAATGCTTCTCCTATTTTTCAGACCGTTTCATGCTCCTCATGTATTTCACACCTTTTGAAGCTCTTCATATTTTTCACACCATTTCAGGCTCTTCATGTTTTTCTACACCACTTCATGCTTCTCCTATTTTTCAGCCGGTTCCATGCTCCTCATGTATTTCACACCATTTGAAGCTCTTCATATTTTTCACACCTTTTCAGGCTCTTCATGTTTTGAACACCGCTTCATGCTCCTCCTATTTTTCAGACCGTTTCATGCTCCTCTTATTTTTGACATCTTTTGAAGCTTTTCATATTTTTCACACCTTTTCAGGCTCTTCAAGTTTTTCAACACCACTTCATGCTCCTCCTATTTTGCAGACCGTTTCATGCTCCTCATATTTTTGATACCTTTTGATGCTCTTCATATTTTTCACACCTTTTCAGGCTCTTCATTTTTTCAACACCGCTTCATGCTCCTCCTATTTTTCAGACCGTTTCATGCTCATCTCATTTTTGACACCTTTTGAAGGTCTTCATATTTTTCACATCTTTTCAGTGTTCAAGTTTTTGAACACCGCTTCATGCTCCTCATATTTTTCACAGCTTCTGAAGTTCTTCATATTTTTCTCAACTTTTCAGGCTCTTAATATTTTTGAACACCGTTTCATGCTCCTCTTATTTTCAGAACGTTTCATGCTCCTCATATTTTTGACACCTTTTGCAGTCTTCATATATTTCACACCTTTTCAGGCTGTTTATGTTTTTCAACACCGATTCATTCTGCTCCTATTTTTCAGACTGTTTCATGCTCCTCATATATTTTACACATTTTGAAGCTCTTCATATATTTCACAACTTTTCAGGCTCTTCATGTTTTTGATCACCGTTACATTCTCCTCCTATTATTCAGACCGTTTCATGCTCCTCATATTTTTGACACTTTTTGAAGCTCTTTATATATTTCACACCTTTTCAGGCTCTTCATGTTTTTGATCACCGTTACATTCTCCTCCTATTATTCAGACCGTTTCATGCTCCTCATATTTTTGACACTTTTTGAAGCTCTTTATATATTTCACACATTTTCAGGCTCTTCATGTTTTGAACACAGCTTCATGCTCCTCCTATTTTTCAGACCGTTTCATGTTCCTCTTGTATTTCACACCTTTTGAAGCTCTTCATATTTATCACAACTTTTCAGGATCTTCATGTTTTTGAACACCGCTTCATGCTCCTCCTATTTTTCAGACCATTTCATGCTCCTCCTATTTTTCACACCTTTCGAAGCTCTTTATATTTTTCACACCTTTGAAGCTCTTCATATTTTTCACACGTTTTCAAACTCTTCATGTTGTTCAACACCGCTTCTTGCTCCTCATGTTTTTCATTCGGTTTCAGCTCCTCATGTTTTTGACACCTTTTGAGGCTCTTCATATTTTTCACTCCTTTTCAGGCTCTTCATATTTTTGAACACCGTTTCATGCTCTTCCTATTTTTCAGACCGTTTTATGCTCCACATTTTTTTGACACCTTTTGAAGCTCTTCGTATTTCACACTTTTTAAGGCTCTTCATGTTTTTGACACCGCTTCATGCTCCTCATATTTTTGACACCTTTTGAAACTCTTCATATATTTCACACCTTTTCAGGCTCTTCATTTTTGGAACACCACTTCATGCTCCTACTATTTTTCAGACCTTTTCATGCTCATCTCATTTTTGACACCTTTTGAAGCTCTTCATATTTTGCCACCTTTTGAAGCTCTTCATATTTTTCACACTTTTTCAGGTTCTTCATGTTTTTCAAAACCGCTTCATGCTCCTCCTATTTTTCAAACAGTTTCATGCTGCTCATGTATTTCACACCTTTTGAAGCTCTTCATATTTATCACACCTTTTCAGGCTCTTCATGTTTTTGAACACCGCTTCATGCTCCTCCTATTTTTCAGACCGTTTTATCCTCCTCATATTTTTCACACCTTTTGAAGCTCTTCACATTTTTCACAACTTTTCAGGATCTTCATGTTTTTGAACACCGCTTCATGCTCCTCCTATTTTTCAGACCATTTCATACTCCTCATGTATTTCACACCTTTTGAAGCTCTTCATATTTTTCACATCTTTTCAGGCTCTTCATGTTTTTGAACAAGGTTTCATGCTCCTCCTAATTTTCTGATCGTTTCATGCTCCTCATATTTTTGACATCTTTTGAAGGTTTTCATATTTTTCACACCTTTTCTGGCTGTTCATGTTTTTTAACAACTCTTCATGCTCCTCCTATTTTTCTGACCGTTTCATGCTCCTCATGTATTTCACACCTTTTGAAGCTCTTTATATTTTTCACACCGTTTCAGGCTCTTCATGTTTTTCAACTTCGCTTCATGTTTCTCCTATTTTTCAAAGCATTTCATGCTCCTCATATTTTTGACACCTTTTGAAGTTCTTCATATTTTTCACACCTTTTCAGGCTCTTCATGTTTTTGAAGACCGCTTCATGTGCCTCCTATTTTTCAGACCGTTTCATGCTCCTCCTATATTTCATACCTTTTGAAACTCTTCATATTTTTCACACCTTTTCAGGCTCTTCATGTTTTTCAACACTGCTTCATGCTCCTCCTATTTTTCAGACCGTTTAATGCTCCTCATGTATTTCACACCTTTCGAAGCTCTTCATATTTTCACACCTTTTCAGGCTCTTCATGTTATTCAACAACACTTTATGCTCCTCTTATATTTCAGACCGCTTCATCCTGATCTCATTTTTGACACTTTTTGAAGCTGTTCATATTTTTCACACCTTTTGAAGCTCTTCATAATTTTCACAAGTTTTCATGCTCTTTATGTTTTTCAACACCGCTTCATGCTCCTCCTATTTTTCACACCTTTTGAAGCTCTTCATATTTTTCTCAACTTTTCAGGCTCTTCATGTTTTTGAACACCGCTTCATGCTCCTCATATTTTTCAGACCGTTTCATGCTCCTCATATATTTCAAACCTTTTCCACCTCTTCATATTTTTCACACCTTTTCAATGTCTTCATGTTTTTGAACACCGTTTCATCCTGCTCCTATTTTTCACAACGTTTCATGCTCCTCATATTTTTGACACCTTTTGAAGCTCTTCATATTTTTCACGCCTTTTCAAGCTCTTCATGATTTTCAACACCGCTTCATGCTCCTTGTATTTTTCAGACCCTTTCATGCTCATCTCATTTTTGACACCGTTTGAAGCTCTTCATATTTTTCACACCTTTTGAAGCTCTTCATATTTTTCATATTTTTGAAGCTCTTCATATTTTCACACGTTTTCATACTCTTCATGTTTTTCAACACCGATTCATGATCCTGCTATTTTTCAGACCGTTTCATGCTCCTCACATTTTTAACAGGTTTTGAGGCTTTTCATATTTTTCACACCTTTTCAGGCTCTTCATGTTTTTGAACACCGCTTCATGCTCCTACTATTTTTCAGACCGTTTCATGCTCCTCATATTTTTGACACGTTTTGAAGCTCTTCATATTTTTCAAACCTTTTCAGGCTCTTCATATTTTTGAACACCGCTTCATGCTCTTCCTATTTTTCAGACCGTTTCATGCTCCCCATATTTTTGACACCTTTTGAAGCTCTTCATATTTTTCACACCTTTTCAGGCTCTTCATGTTTTTCAACACCACTTCATGCTCCTCCTATTTTTCAGACCGTTTCATGCTCCTCATATTTTTGACACCTTTTGAAACTTTTCATATTTTTCACACATTTTCAGGCTCTTCATGTTTTTCAACACCACTTCATGCTCCTTTTTTGCAGACCTTTTCATGCTATTCATATTTTTGACACCTTTTGAAACTCTTCTTATTTTTCACACCTTTTCAGGCTCTTCATGTTTTTCAACACCGCTTCATGCTCCTCCGATTTTTCAGTCCGTTTCATGCTCCTCATATTTTTGACACCTTTTGAAGCTCTTCATATTTTTCACACCTTTTCGGGCTCTTCATGTTTTGAACACCGCTTCATACTCCTCCTATTTTTCAGACAGTTTCATGCTCATCTCATTTTTGACACCTTTTGAAGCTTTTCATATTTTTCACAACTTTTCAGGCTCTTCATGTTTTTGAACACCTCTTCATGCTAATCATATTTTTCAAACCATAACATGCTCCTCATATTTTTCACACCTTTTGAAGCTCTTCATATTTTTTACACCTTTTCAGGCTCTTCATATTTTTCAACACCATTTCATGCCGCTTCTATTTTTCAGACGGTTTCATGCTCCTCATATTTTTCACACCTTTTGAAGCTCTTCATATTTTTCACAGCTTTTCATGCTCTTCATGTTTTTGATCACCGTTTCATGCTCCTCCTTTTTTTTCAGACCGTTTCATGCTCCTCATATTTTTCACACCTTTTTAAGCTCTTCATATTTTCCACACCTTTTCAGGTTCTTCATGTTTTTGAACACAGCTTCATGCTCCTCCTATTTTCCAGACCGTTTCATGCTCCTCATATTTTTGATATCTTTTGAAGCTCTTCATATTTTTCACACCTTTTCAGGCTCTTCATGTTTTTCAAAACCGTTTCATGATCCTCTTATTTTTCAGACCGTTTCATGCTCATCTCATTTTTTACACCTTTTGAAGCTTTTCATATTTTTCAAAACTTTTAGGCTCTTCATGTTTTTGAACACCGCTTCATGCTCCTCCTATTTTTCAGAGAGTTTCATGCTCCTCATGTATTTCACACCTTTTGAAGTTGTTCAAATATTTCACACCTTTTCAGGATATTCTTTTTTTTGAACACCGCTTCATGATTCTCCTATTTTTCAGACCGTTTCATGTCTTCATATTTTTGATACCTTTTGAAGTTCTTTATATTTTTCACACCTTTTCAGGCCCTTCATGTTTTTGAAGACCGCTTCACGCTCCTGTTTATCAGACCTTTTCATGCTCCTCATATTTTAAACACATTTTGAAGCTCTTCATTTTTTTCACACCATTTCATTCTCTTCATGTTTTTCAACACCGTTTCATGCTCCTCCTATTTTTCAGACTGTTTCATGCTCCTCATATTTTTGTCACTTTTTGAAGCTCTTCTATTTTTCAAACCTTTAGAGGCTCTTCATATATTTCAACACCGCTTCATGCTCTCCAATTTTTCAGACCATTTCATGCTCGTCATATTTTTCAAACCTTTTAAAGCTCTTCATAATTTTCAATCCTATTCATGCTCTTCATTTTTTCCACATTGTTTCATGCTCCTCCTATTTTTCAGACCGTTTCATGCGCCTCATATTTTTCACACCTTTTGAAGCTCTTCATATTTTTCACACTTTTTGAAGCTCTTCATATTTTTCACAGTTTTCAGGCTCTTCATGTTTTTAAACAAGGCTTCATGATGCTCGTATTTTTCAGACCGTTTCATTCTCCTCATATTGTTGTCACCTTTTGAAGCTCTTCATATTTTTCACAACTTTTGAATCTCTTCATATATTTCACACTTATTCAGGCTCTTCATGTTTTTCAACACCACTTCATGCTCCTCCTATTTTTCAGACCGTTTCATGCTCCTCATATTTGTGACATCTTTTGAAGCTTTTCATATTTTTCACACCTTTTAGGCTCGTCATGTTTTTCACACCATTTCAGGCTCTTCCTGTTTTTGAACACGGCTTCATGTTCCTCCTATTTTTCAGACCGTTTCATGCTCCTCATATTTTTGACACCTTTTGAAGCTCTTCATATTTTTCACACCTTTTCAGGCTCTTCATGGTTTTCAACACTGCTTCATGCTCCTCCTTTATTTGAGACAGTTTCATTCTCCTCCTATTTTTGACACCTTTTGAAACTCTTCATATATTTCACAACTTTTCAAGCTCTTCATGGTTTTGAACACGGATTCATGCTCCTCCTATTTTTCATACCGTTTCATGCTCCTGCTATTTTTCAGGCCGTTTCATGCTCCTCATATTTTGACACCTTTTGAAGCTCTTCGTATTTGTCACACATTTTCAGGCTCTTCATGTTTTGAACACTACTGCATCTCCTCTTATTTTTCAGAACGTTTCATGCTCCTCATATTTTTGACACCTTTTGAAGCTCTTCATATTTTTCACTACTTTTCATGCTCTTCATGTTTTTCAACACCGCTTCAAGCTCCTCCTATTTTTCAGACCGTTTCATGCTCCTCATAGTTTTGACACCTTGTGAAGCTCTTCATATTTTTCACACCTTTTCGGGCTCTTCATGTTTTTCAACAGCGCTTCATGCTCCTCCTATTTTTCAGACCATTTCATGCGCCTCATATTTTTGACACTTTTTGAAGCTCTTCATATTTTTCACACCTTTTCATGCTCTTCATGTTTTTCAACACCGCTTCATGCTCCTCCTATTTTTCTGACTGTTTCATGCTCCTCATAGTTTTGACACCTTTTGAAGCTCTTCATATTTTTGACACCATTTCACGCTCTTCATGTTTTTCAACACCGCTTCCTGCTCCTCCTATTTTTCAGACCATTTCATGCTCCTCATATTTTTGACACCTTTTCATGCTCTTCATGTTTTTCAACACCGCGTCATGCCCCTCCTTTTTTCAGACCGTTTCATGCTCCTCATATTTTTGACGTCTTTTGAAGCTCTTCACATTTTTCACACCTTTTAATGCTCTTCATGTTTTTGAACACCGATTCATGCTCCTCCTATTTTTCAGACCGTTTCATGCTCCTCATATTTTTGACACCTTTTGAAGCTCTTCATATTTTTCACACCATTTCAGGCTCTTCATGTTTTTCAACACCGCTTCATGCTCCTCCTTTATTTCAGAAAGTTTCCTTCTCCTCCCATTTTTCACACCTTTTGAAGCTCTTATTATATTTCACACCTTTTCAAGCTCGTCATGTTTTTGAACACTGCTTCATTCTCCTCCTCTTTTTCTGACCGTTTCATGGTCCTCGTATTTTTGACACCTTTTGATGCTCTTCATATTTTTCACACTTTTCAGGTTCTTCATGTTTTTCAACACCACTTCATGCTCCTCCTATTTTTCAGACCTTCATGCTCCTAATATTTTTCACACCTTTAGAAGCTCTTCATATTTTTCACACCTTTTCAGGCTCTTCATTTTCTTCAACACCTCTTCATGCTCCTCGTATTTTTCAGACCGTTTCTTGCTCCTCATATTTTTGACACCTTTTAAAACTCTTCATATTTTTCACACCTTTTAAAACTGTTCATGTTTTTGAACACCGCTTCATTGTCCTCCTTTTTTTTCAGACTGTTTCATGCTCCTCATGTATTTCACACCTTTTGAAGCTCTTCATATATTTCATACCTTTTCAGGCTCTTCATGTTTTTGAACACCACTTCATGCTCCTCCTATTTCTTAGACCGTTTCATGCTCCTCATGTATTTCACAATTTTGAAGCTCTTCATATTTTTCACACCTTTTCAATCTCTTCATGTTTTTGAACACCAATTCATGCTCCTCCTATTTTTCATACCGTTTCATGCTCCTCCTATTTTTCAGGCCGTTTCATGCTCCTCATATTTTGACACGTTTTAAAGCTCTTCGTATTTTTCACACATTTTCAGGCTCTTCATGTTTTTGAACACCACTGAATCTCCTCTTATTTTTCAGACCGTTTCATGCTCCTCATATTTGAGAAGTTTTGTAGCTCTTCATATATTTCACATCTTTTCAGGCTCTTCATGTTTTTCAACACCGCTTCATGCTCCTCCTATTTTTCAGACCGTTTCATGCTCCTCATATATTTGACACCTTTTGAAGCTCTTCATATTTTTCACTACATTTCATGCTCTTCATGTTTTTCAAAACCGCTTCAAGCTCCTCCTATTTTTCAGACCATTTCATGCTCCTCATAGTTTTGACACCTTTTGAGGCTCTTCATATTTTTCACACCTTTTCAGGCTCTTCATGTTTTTCAACAGCGCTTTATGCGCCTCCTATTTTTCAGACCATTTCATGCGCCTCATATTTTTGACACCTTTTGAAGCTCTTCATATTTTTCACACCTTTTCAGGCTCTTCATGTTTTTCAACACCGCTTCATGCTCCTCCTATTTTTCAGACGATTTCATGCTCCTCATATTTTTGAAACATTTTGAAGCTCTTCATATTTTTCACACCTTTTCATTCTCTTCTTGTTTTTCAACACCGCTTCATGCTCCTCCTATTTTTCAGATCGTTTCATGCTCATAATATTTTTGACACCATTCGAAGCTCTTCATATTTTTGACACCTTTTGATGCTCTTCATGTTTTTCAACACCACTTCATGCTCCTCATATTTTTCAGACCGTTTCTTGCTCCTCATATTTTTGACACCTTTTGAAGCTCTTCATATATTTCACACCTTTTCAGGCTCTTCATGTTTTTCAAAACCGCTTCATGCTTCTCCTATTTTTCAGAACGTTTCATGCTCCTCATATTTTTGATACCTTTTGAAGCTCTTCATATTTTTCACACCTTTTCATGCTCTTCATGTTTTCAAAACCGATTTATGCTCCTCCTATTTTTCAGACCCTTTCATGCTCCTCCTATTTTTCAGGCCGTTTCATGCTCAGCATGTATTTCACACCTTTTGAAGCTCTTCATATTTTTCACACCTTTTCTAGTTCTCATGTGTTTGAACACAGCTTCATGCTCATCCTATTTTTCAGACCGTTTCATGCTCTTCATATATTTCACACCTTTTGAAGCTCTTCATATTTTTCATACCTTTTCAGGATCTTCATGTTTTTCAACACCGCTTCATGCTCCTCCTATTTTTCCGACCGTTTCATGCTGCTCCCATTTTTGATACCTTTTGAAGCTCTTCATATTTTTGGCACCTTTTCATGCTCTTCATGATTTTCAACACCGCTTCATGCTCCTCCTATACTTCAGAACGTTTTATGCTCCTCATATTTTTAACACCATTTGAAGCTCTTCATATTTTGGGCATCTTTTCATGCTCTTCATGTTTTTCAACACCGCTTCATGCTCCTCCTGTTTTTCAGACGGTCTCTTGCTCCTCAAATTTTTGACACATTTTGAAGCTCTTCATATTTTTCACACGCTTTCAGGCTCTTCATGTTTTTCAACACCGCTTCATGCTCCTCCTAATATTCAGACCGTTTCAGGCTCCTCATATTTTTGACACCTTTTGAAGCTCTTCATATATTTCACACCTCTTCAGGCTCTTCATGTTTTTAACACCACTTCATTTCCTCCTATTTTTCAGACCTTTTCATGCTCATCTCATTTTTGACACCTTTTGAAGCTCTTCATATTTTTCACACCTTTTGAAGCTCTTCATATTTTTTCACACGTTTTCAGGCTCTTCAGGTTTTTCAACACCGCTTCATGCTCCTCCTAATTTTCAGACCGTTTCATGCTCCTAATATTTTTGACACTTTTTGAAGCTCTTCATATTTTTCACACTTTTCAGGCTCTTCCTGTTTTTCAACACCACTTCATGCTTCTCCTATTTTTCAGACCTTTTCATGCTCCTCATATTTTTCACACCTTTAGAAGCTCTTCATATTTTTCACACCTTTTCAGGCTCTCCATTTTTTTCAGCACCTCTTCATGCTCCTCGTATTTTTCAGACCGTTTCTTGCTCCTCATATTTTTGACACTTTTTGAAGCTCCTCATATTTTTCACACATTTTGAAGCTCTTCATATATTTCACACCATTTCAGGCTCTTCATGTTTTTCAACACCACTTCATTCTCCTCCTATTTTTAGACCGTTTCATTCTCCTCATATTTTTGACACCTTTTGAAGCTCTTCTTATATTTCACACCTTTTCATGCTCTTCATGTTTTTAACACCACTTCATGCTCCTCCTATTTTTCAGACCATTTCCTGCTCTTCGATTTTTGACACCTTTTGAAGTTCTTCATATTTTTCACACCTTTTGAAGCTCTTAATATTTTTCACATGTTTTCAGGCTCTTCCCGTTTTTCAACAACGCTTCATGCTCCTCCTATTTTTCAGACCGTTTCATGCTCCTCATATATTTGACACGTTTTGAAGCTCTTAATATTTTTCACACCTTTTGAGGCTCTTCAAGTTTTTCCACACCACTTCATGCTTCTCCTATTTTTCAGCCCATTTCATGCTCATGATGTATTTCAAAACTTTTGAATCTCTTCACATTTTTCACACCTTTTCAGGCTCTTCATGTTTTTGATCACTGTTTCATGCACCTCCTATTTTTCAAACCGTTTCATGCTCCTCATATTTTTTCACATCTTTTGAAGCTCTTCATATTTTTCACACCTTTTCAGGCTCTTCATGTTTTTCAACATCGCTTCATGCTCCTCATATTTTTCAGACCGTTTTGTGCTCCTCATATTTTTGACACTTTTGAAGCTCTTCATATATTTCACAGCTTTTCTGGCTCTTCTTTTTTTTAACACCAATTCATGCTCCTCCTATTTTTCAGACCGTTTCGTGCTCCTCATATTTTTGACACCTTTTGAAGCTCTTCATATATTTCACACCTTTTCAGGCTCTTCTTTTTTTTCAACAAGACTTCATGCTCCTCCTATTTTTCAGACCGTTTCATGCGCATCGCATTTTTGACACCGTTTGAATCTCTTCATATTCTTTCACACGTTTTCAGGCTCTTCATGTTTTTCAACACCGCTTCATGCTCCTCCTATTATTCAGACCGTTTCATGCTCCTCATATTTTTGATACCTTTTGAAGCTTTTCATATTTTTCACACCTTTTCAGGCTCTTCAGGTTTTTGAACACCGCTTCATGCTCCATCCTATTTTTCAGACCGTTTCATGCTCCTCATATTTTTGACACCTTTAGAAGCTCTTCTTATTTTTCACCTTTTCACGCTCTTCATGTTTTTCAACACCGCTTCATGCTCCTCCTATATTTCAGACCGTTTCATGCTCCTCATATTTTTGACACCTTTTGAAGCTCTTGATATATTTCACACCTTTTCAGGCTCTTCTGTTTTTTTTCAACACCACTTCATGCTCCTCCTATTTTTCAGACCGTTTCATGCTCATCTCATTTTTGACACCTTTTGAAGCTCTTCATATTCTTCACACCTTTTGAAGCTCTTCATATTTTTTCACACGTTTTCAGGCTCTTCATGTTTTTCAACATCGCTTCATGCTCCTCCTATTTTTCAGACCGTTTCATGCTCCTCATATTTTTGACACCTTTTGAAGCTCTTCATATTTTTCACACTTTTCAGGTTCTTCATGTTTTTCAACACCACTTCATGCTCCTCCTATTTTTCAGACCTTCATGCTCCTCATATTTTTCACACCTTTAGAAGCTCTTCATATTTTTCACACCTTTTCAGGCTCTTCATTTTCTTCAACACCACTTCATGCTCCTCGTATTTTTCAGACCGTTTCTTGCTCCTCATATTTTTGACACTTTTTGAAGCTCCTCATATTTTTCACACATTTTGAGGCTCTTCATATATTTCACACCATTTCAGGCACTTCATGTTTTTCAACAACCCTTCATTCCTCTCCTATTTTTCAGACCGTTTCATGCTCCTCCTATTTTTCAGACCGTTTCATTCTCCTCATATTTTTGACACCTTTTGAAGCTCTTCATATTTTTTACACATTCAGGCTCTTCTTGTTTTTCAACACCTCTTCATGCTCCTCCTATTTTTCAGACCGTTTCATGCTCCTCTTATTTTTGACACCTTTTGAAGCTCTTCATATTTTTTCGCACCTTTTCAGGCTATTCATGTTTTTGAACACCGTTTCATGCTATTCCTATTTTTCAAACTGTTTCATGGTCCTCATATTTGTTACAACTTTTGAAGCTTTTCATATATTTCACACCTTTTCAGGCTCTTCTTGTTTTTCAACACAACTTCATTCTCCTCCTATTTTACAGACCGTTTCATGCTCCTCATATTTTTGACACCTTTTGAAGGTCTTCATATTTTTCGCACTTTTCAGGCTTTTCATTTATTTGAAAACCGCCTCATGCTCCTCCTATTTTTCAGACCGTTTCATGTCCAAATGTATTTCACACCTTTTGAAGCTCTTTATATTTTTCAAAACTTTTCAGGCTCTTCATGTGTTTGATCAGCATTTCATGCTCCTCCTATTTTTCAGACCGTTTCATGCACCTCATATTTTTGACTCCTTTAGAAGCTCTTCATATTTTTCACACCTTTTCAGGCTCTTCATTTTCTTCAACACCTCTTCATGCTCCTCGTATTTTTCAGACAGTTTCTTGCTCCTCATATTTTTCACACATTTTGAAGCTCTTCATATATTTCACACCATTTCAGGCTCTTCATGTTTTTCAACACCACTTCATGCTCCTCCTATTTTTCAGACCGTTTCATTCTCCTCATATTTTTGACACCTTTTGAAGCTCTTCATATATTTCACAACTTTTCAGGCTCTTCATGTTTTTAACACCACTTCATGCTCCTCCTATTTTTCAGACCATTTCCTGCTCATCGATTTTTGACACCTTTTGAAGCTCTTCATATTTTTCACACCTTTTGAAGCTCTTCATATTTTTCACACGTTTTCAGGCTCTTCATGTGTTTCAACACCACTTCATGCTCTTCCTAATTTTCAGATAGTTTCATGCTCCTCATGTATTTCACACCTTTTGAAACTCTTCATATTTTTCACACCTTTTCAGGCTCTTCATGTTTTTGAGCACCGCTTCATGCTCCTCCTATTTTTCAGATAGTTTCATGCTCCTCATGTATTTCACACCTTTTGAAACTCTTCATATTTTTCACACCTTTTCAGGCTCTTCATGTTTTTCCACACCACTTCATGCTTCTCCTATTTTTCAACCCGTTTCATGCTCATCATGTATTTCACACCTTTTGTTGCTCTTCATATTTTTCACACATTTTCAGGCTCTTCATGTTTTTGATCAATGTTTCATGCTCCTCCTATTTTTCAGACCGTTTCATGCTCCTCATATATTTGACACATTTTGAAGCTCTGAATATTTTTCACACCTTTCCAGGCTTTTTATTTTTTTCAACACCACATCATGCTCCTCCTATTTTTCACACCGTTTCATGCTCATCTCATTTTGACACCTTTTGAAGCTCTTCAAATTTTTCACATCTTTTGAAGCTCTTCATATTTTTCACAACTTTTCAGGCTCTTTATGATTTTCAACACCGCTTCATGCTCCTCCTATTTTTCAGACCGTTTCATGCTCATTTCATTTTGACACCTTTTGAAGCTCTTCAAATTTTTCACACCTTTTGAAGCTCTTCATATTTTTCATATTTTTGAAGCTCTTCATATTTTCACACGTTTTCAGGCTCTTCTTGTTTTTCAACACCGCTTCATGCTATTTCTATTTTTCAGAAAGTTTCATGCTCCTCATGTGTTTCACACCTTTTGAGGCTCTTCATGTTTTTCCACACCCCTTCATGCTTCTCCTATTTTTCAGCCCGTTTCATGCTCCTCATTTATTTCACACCTTTTGAATCTCTTCATATTTTTCACACCTTTTCAGGCTCTTCATGTTTTTGATCACCGTTTCATGCTCCTCCTATTTTTCAGACCGTTTCATGCTCATCTCATTTTTGACACCTTTTGAAGCTCTTCATATATTTCACACCTTTTGAAGCTCTTCATATTTTGCACACCTTTCCAGGCTCTTCATATTTTTCAACACCGCTTAATGCTCCACCTATTTTTCAGCCCGTTTCATGCTCCTCATATTTTTGACACCTTTTGAAGCTTTTCATATTTTTCACACCTTTTCAGGCTCTTCATGTTTTTCAACACCACTTCATGCTCTTCTATTTTTCAGACGGTTTCATGCTCTTCTTATTTTTGACACCTTTTGAAGCTCCTCATATATTTCACACCATTTCAGGCTCTTCATGTTTTTCAACACCACTTCATGCTCCTCCTATTTTTAAGACCGTTTCATGTTCCTCATATTTTTCATAACTTTAGCAGTTCTTCATATTTTTCACACCTTTTCAGGCTCTTCATGTTTTTGAGCACCGTTTCATGCTCCTCCTATTTTTCACACCTTTTGAAGCTCTTCATATATTTCACACGTTTTCAGGCTCTTCATGTTTTTCAACAACGCTTCATGCTCCTCCTATTTTTCACACCTTTTGAAGCTCTTCATATTTTTCACACATCAGGCTCTTCATGTTTTTGAACAAAGCTTCATGCTCCTACAATTTTCAGACCGTTTCAAACTCCTCATGTATTTCACACCATTTGAAGCTCTTCATATTTTTCACACCTTTTCAGTCTCTTCATGTTTTTGAACAGCGCTTCATGCTGCTCCTATTTTTCAGACGGTTTCATACTCCTCATATTTTTGACACATTTTGAAGCTCTTCATATTTTTCACACCTTTTCTGGCTCTACATGTTTTTCAACACGGCTTCATGCTCCTCTTATTTTTCAGACCGTTTCATGCTCCTCATATTTTTCACACCTTTTGAAGCCCTTCATATTTTTCACACCTTTTCAGGCTCTTCATGTGTTTCAACACCACTTCATGCTCTTCCTAATTTTCAGACCGTTTCATGCTCCTCATGAATTTCACTCCTTTTGAAGCTCTTCATATTTTTCACACATTTTTTTGGGTCTTCATGTATTTCCACAAAGTTTCAGCCTCTCCTATTTTTCAGACCGTTTCATGCTCCTCATATTTTTCACACCTTTTGAAGCTCTTCATATATTTCACACCTTTTCAGGCTCTTCATGTATTTCAACACCGTTTCATGATTCTCCTATTTTACAGACCGTTTCTTGCTCCTAATGTATTTCACACATTTTGAAGCTCTTCATATTTGTCACACCTTTTCAGGCTCTTCATGTTTTTCAACACTGCTTCATGCTCCTCCTACTTTTCAGACCGTTTCATGCTCCTATTGTATTTCACACCTTTTGAAGCTCTTCATATTTTTCACACCTTTTCAGGCTCTTCATGTTTTTGAACACCATTTCAAGCTACTCTTATTTTTCAGACCGTTTCAGGTTACTCATATTTTTGACACATTTTCAAGCTCTTCAAATTTTTCACACCTTTTCAGGCTCTTTATGTTTTTAAACCCCGCTTCCTGCTCCTCCTATTTTTCAGACCGTTTCATTCTCCTCATATTTTGTCACCTTTTGAACCTATTCATATTTTTCACACCTTTTGAAGCTCTTCATATATTTCACAGTTTTTCACGCTCTTCATGTTTTTCAAAGGTACCTCATGCTCCTCCTATTTTTCAGATCGCTTCATGCTCATCTCATTTTTGACAGCTTTTGTAGGTCCTAATATTTTTCACACCTTTTGAAGCTCTTCATATATTTCACACTTTTTTAGGTTCTTCATGTTTTTCAGCACCACTTCATGCTCCTCCTATTTCTCAGACCGGTTCATGCTCCTCATATTGTTGACACATTTTGAAGCTCTTCATATATTTCACATCTTTTCAGGCTCTTCCTGTATTTCAACACCACTTCATGCTCGTCCTATTTCCCAAACCGTTTCATGCTCCTTATATTTTTGACACCTTTTGAATCTCTTCATATATTTTACACCTTTTTAGGCTCTTCATGTTTTTCAACACCATTTCATGCTCCTCCTTCTTTTCAGACCATTTCATGCTCATCATATTTTTGGCACTTTCTGAAGCTCTTCATATTTTTAACACCTTTTGAATCTCTTCATATTTTTCACACCTTTTGAGGCTCTTCATATTTTTCAACACCGCTTCATGCTCCTCCTATTTTTCAGACCTTTTCATGCTCCTCATATTTTTGACACTTTTTGAAGCTCTTCATATATATCACACCTTTTTAGACTCTTCATGTTTTTGAACACCGCTTCATGCTCCTCCTATTTTTCAGACCGTTTCATGCTCCTCATATATTTCACACCTTTTGAAGCTCTTCAAATTTTCCACACCTTTTCAGGATCTTCATGTTTTTGAACATCGCCTCATGCTCCTCCTATTTTTCAGACCGTTTCATGCTGCTCATAATTTTGACATCTTTTGAAGCTCTTCATATTTATCACATCATTTCAGGCTCTTCATGTTTTTAAACACTGCTTCATGTTCCTCCTATTTTTCAGGCCGTTTCATGCTCATTTCATTTTTGACACCTTTGGAAGCTCTTCATATGTTTCACACATGTTCAGGCTCTTCAAGTTTTTGAACACCTATTCATGGTCCTCCTATTTTTCAGACCGTTTCATGCTTATTTCATTTTTGACACCTTTTGAAGCTCTTCATATTTTTCACACCTTTTGAAGCTCTTCATATTTTTCACACGTTTTGGGGCTCTTCATGTTTTTCCACACCGCTTCATGCTCGTCTTATTTTTCACACCATTTGAAACTCTTAATATTTTTCACACCTTTTCAGGCTCTTCATGTTTTTGAACACGGTTTCATGCGCCTCCCATTTTTCAGATCGTTTTATGCTCCTCATGTCTTTCACACCTTTTGAAGCTCTTCATATTTTTCACACCTTTT